>NW_015094503.1:125685-185487 GCF_001431845.1 Calidris pugnax
GCCCCGCCATCGCCCGGCCGCCGCGGGGAGGAGCCGGCGGGGCCCCGCTCCGCCCCCGCCGCGGGGCTGAAGTGGGGCCGGGCCCTAGCGGCGCTAGGGAGGAGAGGGGCCTGTGGGGGCCGAGAGGTCTGACTGCCCCCCACCAGCGGCTGGGGGGGTGCGGGGAAGGTGTCTGTGTGTCTTTGTGTGTGTGCGTGTGCATGTGTGTATCAAGAACTGGCTGGGTGGCCACGCTCGAAGGGCTGCGGTCAACAGCTCAATGTCCAAGTGGAAGGCAGTGACGAGTGGTGTTCCTCAGGGGTCAGTACTGGGACCACTGCTGTTCAACATCTTTGCTGGAGACACAGACAGTGGGATTGAGTGCACCCTCAGCAAGTGTGCCAATGACACCGCACTGTGTGGTGTGGTTGACACGCTGGAGGCAAGGGATGCCATCCAGAGGGATCTGGTCAGGCTTTAGAGGCGGGGCTGTGTGGACCTCATGAAGCTCAACCAAGCCAAGTGCAAGGTCCTGCACCTGGGACATGGCAATCCCAGGCACAAATCCAGGTTGGGCGGAGAATGGCTGGAGAGCCTGTGAGGAGGACTTGGGGGTGCTGGTGGATGAGAAGCACAATGTGCGCTGGCACGCCAAACGCACCCTGGGCTGCATCCCCAGCCCCGTGGCCAGCAGGGCCAGGGGGGGATTCTGCCCCTCTGCTCCGCTCTGGGGAGACACCCCCCAGTGCTGCCTCCAAGCTCTGGGGCCACCAACAGCAGAAGGACATGGAGCTGTTGGAGTGGGGCCAGAGGAGGCCCCGGAGATGCTGGGAGGGCTGGAGCCCCTCTGCTGGGAGGGGGGGCTGAGAGAGCTGGGGGGGTTCATCCTGGAGAAGAGAAGGCTCCGGGGAGACCTTAGAGCCCCTTCCAGTCCCTCAAGGGGCTCCAGGAGAGATGGGGAGGGACTCTGGATCAGGGAGGGGAGCCATGGGAGGAGGGGGAAGGGTTTGACACTGCAAGAGGGGAGATGGAGATGGGATCTGGGGAAGAACTTGTTTGGTGTGAGGGTGGTGAGAGCCTGGCCCAGGTTGCCCAGAGAAGCTGTGGCTGCCCCATCCCTGGAGGGGTTCAAGGACAGGTTGGAGGGGGCTTGGAGCAACCTGGTCTGGTGGGAGGTGTCCCTGCCCAGGTCTTTAAGGTCCTTTCCAACCCAAACCATTCTATGATTATATTATTCTATGGAGTGTCAGAAGCTGGATTCAGGGAGCTGATCTTTAATGTTTTAGGTGACTTTAAGGGACTCACTTGTCCAGAGATTCTGTCTGACAGCAGCAGGCACAAGAACTGCTCCATTTCCCCTCCTGTCTTCCAAGAAGTCCAACTCTGAAATGATCTTATTACCTACACCTCAGTATTGTGAGCTAGTTAAAATTCTCTTTATTGAATCTCAGTTTTCTTTCCAATATTTTTGTCTCACTATGCTCAAGGACTATTTTCCTGACCATAAAAACCGGAAAAAAAAAACCCTACACAATGCAATCCTGAGCAGTTTTTTAGGCCTCTTTGTGCACAAACTCCAAACAACAGGCAGAGGTCAATCAACCGAGACAAAGGTTCATTCACTTTTCAGAAAGAGAGAAGCTACATATAAAAAGCCAAAACAGCCAATAAAAATATATTCTTAGTTATGAACAATTTACACAAGCCATCAAAATCTTTATTTCACAGCATTAAAGCACATCCTGTGTAAGAATAATTACAAATGCTTATTAGGAAGGAGCTTTACTAGAGGAACTGTGCCCAGGCAGAGCTGCCAACCGCGTGGTGCTGACCAAGAGAGAAGCAGTTGCAATCTTTCTTCAGGAGAGAAGCACAATTAATTCCTGCTGGTTCTTGAGTGACGGTGCATGTCCTGCGGTGAGGGAGGAATGGTTCCACAGATGGGGCCTGTGCTGCAGAGAGGGAGGGTGGTGATGCCTCAGACCCCAGCCCAGGCACTCCCGCAGCCACTGCTTCTTCCCAGCAGCGATCTGCGTGCTCAGTCAGGAGCATTCGAGCATGGCTCCCTCTCCACGCAAGGAGCTGGGAGCCTGCCTCCTTGTGCACACTTGCAAGGACTGTTTCTGAATCTGCTGCTTTCTAGGGAGAATCACAGAATCATCATGGTTGGAAAGGACCTTTGAGATCACCGAGTCCAACCACACAGTCCTCAGGCGCTGAGGCCTTGCACACAGCTAAGAACAACATTCTAACAATAAAAGAAGAAAGGCCTACAAAAAAAAAAAAAACAACGCAAAACACCAAACAAATAAAAAAAAATGCACCCCCAAGTCATAATAAAATAGAGCAGAAATTACAGAGATGCCTACACAGTAAAATAACAAATATTCTGAACCCAACCTTTGGTTTATAGAGAGGGCAAGAGCATTCTCAAGTCCTGGACCCACAGCACATATTGCACATATTTTAAATAAACTATTCAGACCTCCCCAAATTAATTTCTCAGTGAGGGGTGAACCACAGGTCCTGCTGGTCAACGGGCGTATCTTCAAATTAAGCACTTTTGGATTAGTAGCAGGTGACCTTCAGATGACAAGTACCTTGCTAACCACTGCTCAGTCTCATAAATCATTCCTGTGTGCTTGGGGGGGTCTCAGGTGGAGGAGAAAGCCTTCAGAACAGCATCTCACCTGTCTCAACAGAGATGTATACTTCTTCCCAGATATAATCACCCAGGTTCACGGGCTGCTTCAGCCAACAATCCTCTGCTAACATCACTAGAGTCATGCGCTGCTCTGGAATAGGATGCAAAAGCCCAGCGATGAGATCCATGAGACCTGGGGAGAGATAGGAGTAAGAGGAATGACTCAGGCTGTATTTTAGGCATGCTGGGAATGGAAGATATGGTTTATATTCAAAGAATGCAGATTTGAATTACAATACATCCCCGTTAATCCCTTGTGCAGTGCTGTTACACCACACTCTTAGTCATACGTGGTCAACTCTGGGAATGATCTGACATTTCCAGGTTGTGAAAACAGGGAACAGAGAGCAGTTACGACACGAGGAGGATAGAAGTAGAAGCAAATGCCACAGAGGCAACCCTGACTCACTGTTTCCAAGCCCAGTCCTGTTCTGCAGTCACCCCATGTTTGATCTATGGTTAAAGGTGCACTCAGGGTTCAGGGAAAGCTTCCAGAACTTACCAGTCACTTGCAAAACCCTGAGGCCTTTTAACCATAGTGCTCCTAAGGACTCCAGGGAACTTATTGGTGATTTCTTTAGCCTGACATGCAATTAGTTTTCTATACCTCCAACAGAAAACAAGACCAAGGTACTTTTCCTGAGAGGTCAAGCCATACAATTAATCCAGAAATTATAAATTAACACACTATCATCCACCCTAAAAGTGACACGGCATTGATTGGCAATAGTTCAAGTGAGATAAAACTTGTGTTAGCGTTACACACATGTCATTATTGACCTTAAAGTTATCTACTAGAGTGAACCTTCCCATTATTTGTTCTGGATTTCAGATGTAAACCTCACTGAAGCTTCACAAGCTGATAGGTTGAGTCATCATAATAAATGGGAGACTTGGAATTTGAAACTAATAGGGCAGATAGCTGTATTCATGATAGGCATGAAGAACTGCAGAACTTACCCAGAAAGAATACCTCAGATAGCCCTGCTTCAGTGAGCAGCTTTAAAAAAATCATTGCAGAGCACACTTGGAAGCATTTTTTTCAGTCTTACTCTTTATTTCCAGGGAATAAATACCACTCATATTTTTTCCAAGAGATCTGCACCTTTAGAAAATCAAATAAGAAAAATTCACCTTTCGACACAGGCCGAGGAGGATTCAGGACAGCTGCCATGGCCTCCTCCAGCTCACAGAAGGGATTCTCTCCAAACACTAATGTATAAAGGGTGACACCAAGTGACCACATCTCCAGCTCAGGGCCCTGGTACCTATGAAGAGATAAACTTGCTTAAACTCAGATTGTAAATGCGCAATTGTGTGCTATAGAAACTAAAAAGAAAAACAGGCAGCTGACAGCCCTCATTTCCAATTTTTAACATAGAAAATCTGTGAGAGTTCCAATAAGGTTCTCACATGTTTTTGAGAAGCCTGTATTATCCTTCTCCATGAAAAGAAAAACAACCAATAAATGGCCAACCAATTTCAGTTGATGAGTATGTATAACATGCATCTAGATTTCCACATGTGTAAGCTGGTGATGATAACTTAAGCCTCCTCCTTCACCAACATAATCCAAAACTATCAAGTAAATATTTAAATGGAAGATTAGACACTGCAGTGGAATTCCATTTCCCCCCTCCCATCCTTTCACAAACAAAAATTATTTGGAAATAAATATTAACTATCTAGATTCCATCTAAGAAAAAGGATCAGTTTGTTCACACAGTGTCAGGCTGAATTCCCAGGGCAGTGCTGCTTCAGCTTCCACCTAGTTCCCAGCAGGGATTTCCTCTCCTCCTTGCATAGCTCCCCCCGGCCCTACCCTCCCCTCTTAAGAGGGGCTGCCTGAAGGATCCATGAAAACAGCTATGAAATGAGAGCAAGATAACATACTTGTATGTGCAATTAATGTTTACCACCCTGTGATGGTAAGGCTTCCCTCCAGCAGTGGGTATGAGGCTGCCAGCCTCCAGGGAGAGAGCACTTGGAGAAGGAGAGAACAGGGAAAAGACAGCGAAGATTTGGGCAGCACATCCAAGATAGCAGCAAGGCAAGCTGCCAGGAAAGAATCCTTGAGTCCAGAGGAACAGAAAAATCAATAGGGAGATGAACATTGATCAAACTGCAAAAAAAGTCATACAGGGAAGCAAGCAGGAAAGAAGGGAACAGACAAAATGAGAGTGGGGGAAGTATAAAACCCAGACATGGTAAGGGATAGACACTATACAGCAGTACTTGCTTATACCACCTCTCTAAAAGAGCAGCTTTTAGTAGAGGCACATCAGTGTGTTCATACACAGGTGTGAAGAGGTTAGCAAGCTGATGTACATATCATGAAAGATTAAGGAAAAAGGACACATTCAAGTTGCAGCACAACTCATCCAGGCTCTTCAGGCTTGTTCTTCAATCATAGGTTTGTTCTTGAACTCAGCTCTGCAGTAGGATGGACTTTAGCACAAGGCTTTGCAAAACATCTGACCAGAATAACAAAGCCTGCCAACAGACTTAGTCAGAAACGGCTTCGTATTTATTCAAGCCTTTAAAAATAATTTCTGTCACCACAGTGCCCTACTTTATATGCATTCAAACCTTTACAAGTAATTTCTGCCACTGCAGTGCCCTAAATCTCACTGCAGTTTTCTGCGGTTAGATATAGCAGAGCACCAATGGCAAAGCAGCTTGGCGTCTCTATCCCAGCCCCAGGTGTACATTGCTTTGGTGTGACAGACACAACATTACTTTTCAGAAGGTGACATACGGTTTGCCAGACAGCACTTCTGGTGAGCAGTATTCAATTGTCCCACAGAAAGTATAAAACAATTTTCCAGGTTCCAGGTAGGCGGCTGAACCAAAGTCCACTAATTTAATTGTGAAATCTTCAGCAATGACAATGTTTTCATCCTTGATATCTCTGTGAAGGATGTTTCTACAGTGGAGATACCCAACAGCTGATACAAGCTGAAAGAGGAAAGAATTGGTGTTACTACACAGAGGTGTCCTGGATAGTCTGTGTGGAATCTCAGAGTTCCAATAGCTGCATTTTAGCACTATATGAACAAGACATAGGTCCTAATTTTGGTAACTGTAAACCACCTCAGGCATGCCTGTCAGCATAGCTGCTGTGGGTATTACATTGGTCTTGGGAGAGAAACTTAAAGCCTTTGCTTGCTTTTCTCTCACAAATGTGCAGGAAGATGGCATGCTATAGTCACGATGTGCTTGGGTTTTTTTTTTGTTAGAAGCATCAGAGCTTACTGTTACACCATCCTACACGTTACTCTATTTTTATCCCAGCTTCATTTGAATGGTCCTTTGATTTCTTCAGAAGGATATTATTGTGTACCTCTGATACTGCATTTCAGAGTGAAGTTTGGTATAAATAATATAGTCACTCCTAAATTCCATTCTTCTTCCTGCACGATTCATGCTACAGTGCCTTAATTAAGAATAGCATCAGAATTATATCACCTTGGAGACAACTGTGATCCCTACCACAATACATTTGAGGAAGAAAAGCAGATGGCTGAGGGAGAAAAGTTTCTATTTATAATACAAAGCTCCCTGTGCAGAGAAATACTGTGCAGGTCTGAAGTAACAAAGCACCCCGATAAACTCAAGGTTGGTTTAGAAAAAGGGTTTATCCATCAGAAGTCTAAAGGACTGTAGACTGCAATTTGTGAGTGCACACTGCACAGCAGACACAGAGAAGGTGCACTGCTTTGGCTACCGCCTTCCATCAGCACAACCAGGCAAGAGGAGTGTGGACACAGCGTGGGTTACCACGTGCAAAGTAATTCTTGCATACCTTAGTGCAAGGAATTTACTCCAAAACATGTGAGGGCAAATTACCCGGGGAATGCTGTTGTGGTTAACTCGATGAACAAAGGACAATTCAGCTCTCAGGCAAATTTCTGACTCACAATAAACTACCGTGAGTTATTTTGCACTATGCCATATTAAACTTCAAGGTAATGTCTTGATTTTAAATTTCTTAAAAAGAGGAGAGCCCTTTACCCCTGTAACCATTCTAAAACAAGCATCGCTCTAAGTGAAAGTGTGGCTTTTAGTGAGGCTTGGAGCATCTTCCATGTGCTTTCCTCCTTCTACAGAGAAAATATGTCTGCTACGTGAATGGGAATCCTGCTGCTACAATCACAGGCAGAAGGTGGTGGCTCTATAGGAAATCCTCATATGAAGTTAGGTCCTTGACAGGTCCCTTTGGTACAGGTTTCGAGGTAAACCTTAAAAAGATTTCTGCAGGTGGAACTTAAGTTAGCCATAAATCATCTCTACAGAATAACAAGGAAAAGTTCTGCAGGTATCGAGCATGACTCCAATTCTGCATGCCCGCTGATTAGCCAGTAATTCTTTTAAGAAAGATTCTGATTCTTATATTAACCAAGTCTTACCTGCTTCTAGCAACTGTACATTCCCAGCTCTCACCTGTCTGAATATATAGCTTGCTAATGGCTCATCCAAGTTGGGCTGATTATCAATGAATGTAAAGAGATCCAGACCAGATCCATGCTTCTCCATTACCAGCTGGAAGAAATGTGCATTTTCAAATACATCCAGCACCTATAAATAACAGACATTTAAATCATGTGCTTCATCCTCAAACTGCCTTTTTTTTTTCAGACCACTGCTCTCCTCTTGGAGATTTAATCAATGTGTGTTAAAATCTTTGAAGTCTCATTTCACTGAGCATAAATGTTTCTTGAAAAGACAGCATAATTAAAACTGAGAGCAGAATTAAAACCAAGAGGAAGTCTCTTCCTGAGAAAAACATCCCAAACAACACAAGAACCCCAAAACAAAGAAGAGGAAGCAAGATATGTATCCAGATTATTTACATGTTTCAGATGTGACATCACACTTCCAGGATACGCATCCTATCATCTTGAAATAACATATAGCTTTTTTTCTGTTAAAGTCACACCTTCAAATCTATGTTTACATCAATTGTTTGGGGTAAAAGCGTCAAAGCAAGCAACAGTTTGCTGTAACATACCCTCCAAGACAAAGCAGGATAGGTAGGTACCTTTCTGTCCTGATAGATTTAATATAGGACTCTTTGTCACTCCTGAAGAGGAACACGAGACACCAAGTATTCCGAGGAACCATCTGATGCAGTTCAAACTGCATTCACTCCATGTTCACTGTACCTTAATGATACTGGGGTGCTGCAGCTTCAACAGGATTGCGATTTCTTGAGTAACTCTCCCCAGATCAGGATCATCTACCCAGCAGTCCGCAAGCACCCTCTCCTTCCAGATGAACTTTACGACAACCTACACAGACAACAGCATTCAGCATCAACTGCAAAAGTATGGCTTTAAGTGTTTGGTTAAGTTAATTCCCAGGGAAAGTGCTAGTGAATAGTATTACTAGAAGGACAGAAGTAAGCGAATGTGCATTGCTTATAGTATCTTTAAGCATATTTAAGCTAACTTAGTCCTAGAAGCCAAACAATGCACAGAAATGGAAGATCTTTATTTTCTTTTTATTAATGCTCCAGATTCCAAAGGCATTGACAGGGCAGCTGTCTTATAGACCCAGTTAGACCAGTGGTGACTTCTGGCATAGAGGTACAGTGGAGGGAAACGAGCACTTAATATCCACGCAGAGAAACACCAGAGCTTGTCTCTCAACACCCAAAAAAAAGAGGAGGGTCCCATAACCTCAACATGTCTACTCTGCATTCTTAAGTCATAGCATGATAAAGACTTCGAAGTTTGTCATTCTCTTTAGTAAAGCAAGACTAAAACCTGTAATTCTGTTAAGCTTGAGGTATACTTCTTTAAACGGGTTAAATTAGCTACATAGTCTCATTTTGCGCCTGTTGTTCTTGTTAACACTCATATACTACATCAATGCAAACACTTTGCTATCCTGTTTCCATGAGGTTAGTGATTTCAGATTTCTGTTTAAACAAAGGAAAACCTCAAACTACCAAATAGCAGCTTTTAATAGTGTAATGTTGACAGCATATGAACACCCTAACCTTTCAGTTTTCATACTAAATAATTACTTATTGCAATGAGATCTAAAAGAAATACTTAACCTCCTGCTGATCTCTCTTGTCCATAGCAGTCCAGACAAAGCCAAAAGATCCTTTGCCAATAAGACTGAGAGTGTCGTAATTTTTTGCATATTCTCCCTCACATGCCCTTAATCCTTCAAGCTCTTCAGCTCTTCGGGAACTCTCAAAAAGTGAAGTAGATCTGATGGCCTAGGTACAGATTAAAAAAAAAAACAAAACAGCAAAAAAAAAAATGAGCTAGCAACAGAATCGTGCTTATAAAATTAAGTAAATACTGAAAAGAAAGTACACATCTGCAAAAGTAGCTAATAGGATTTTCTGATTTTGATAGCCAGAACTGTATGCTAATGTAACCATAGCAGACAAATTAAGTCAACAGCTACAAATACTGCTTAATTCAGGAAAAGGTAAAGAAAACAGAAGTATATGCACTGTAGATGCTCACACAAAATTCTCTGCACGAGTAGGAAAAGTAATTCATTGTGGTCCATCATCAAATGATAAATTTATTTGATCAATAAGAAGTGGGGCGCTTTCAATGTTGCAATTTTTCCAGGTAAGTGTACTCTAGATGAACAGAACTAAAAATAGTGTAATTTGGAGTTATACATGAAACTGTCAGAACTGAGGAAAGTTAAGAGTCACCTTATTACTCAGCTCTCAAAGGTCTCATAAAAAAAATTCCAAATAGCAAGTTTTGCCCATATCCAAGCTTTTCACTCAAATACCTACTTTATCTCCCAACTCACCAATTAAAGGCAGGGGAGAAAAACTACATGTTTAATCTTCTGGACATTTCAATAAACACCAGCTCAGAGCCTCCTGGAGTTGGGAACTGTCACCACTGTACACTACACATGTGATATCTAAATATGTATGTACTTCTCTGTTAAGGTCATCATAAAATCCAGCTACATAAAGATCTAGGGAATGTATAGGGAATTCAAGGGATCTAGAAGATCACCATTACCTATTTCAATTGATCAAAGATAACTCTTTTCCTCTAGACCCTTGGTGAAAGTACTCAGTTTTACATCCCACTGCTAACCAAAAAACAGGCCTGAGCAGTTCCATGTTCTGGTTTTATGGCACTGACCTACTGTTCAGCTACGCAGTGGTAGCTTTGTGTATGCCATCCTGAATGCAGCCCCTCAGGAGGGAGAGGGAGAGGAGAGGGAGAGGAGAGGGAGAGGAGAGGCCTGCAGTTTTCTTCTGTTGACACAAGTCAGTCAATTAAAGTTTTCAGACTCTAATTACTTTTTTAATAGTACTGTGTCATTGGTGCCAGTGTGACTACATTGATTTAAAAATTAATCTCAACACACCAGTGCAAACCTGTATTGTAGATGTACTTAAAGTGGCCTAAGAACAAATTTCAAATTAGGTGCTGTCATTGTTCAGGCTGGAACTAAGCCAAACACACACTACCAGAAATGTTACAAAATAGCAATTTGTCCTTTTTACAACAAAGAAACATTTCTTTTAACATAAAAATAGGGAAACAAAGAAACAGCTGTATCTGCCCACCATCTCATGATGTTATTTTAATCTCAAAAACTTTTCAACTTTAGCTTCAGTTTAACAATCAAGCAATGACAGGAATGCTCAGTATTATACAATGGTAGAATTTCTTACTTCTCCAAGACTATGTGTAGAAATATCTGCAATAGATTGGGCAGAGCTTGCTAGACTGGAGAGCAAAAGCTGAGTCTTTGCTACAGCTTCCTTATGGCTCTGTAGAAGGTCTTTCACCACCCAGACACAGAAAAGTACAGCAGGGTCCTGCAGTTCTACACGTTTCACTTCATAGAGTATACCTGTAGAAACAGGTGAGGAAGTTAAAATGGTAGAATGAAACTTGAGTATTGAACAAGAACACAGGCATTTTAGGACAAAATTCTGAGCTCTTAATCCATTATTCATTTGGGGAACACCTACTCAGTAAGGAATCATCAGAGGGGCTGAGAAACGCACAGCTATTCTAGAGATACCTTCATACTTCCCAGTCCCTGGAAGAAACTTTTGTCAGTGTCCAATTATTAATTTCACATTGTTATTCTAAATTACAAAAAAATGGGGATTTTGTAGAAGCCAGAGAATCCAGCTGAAGGAGTGAATGAAACACGTTCCATTACAGAAGTTAAACACAAGTTGTACAATGGAGCTTATATTTTCCGTTCAGAAGTTATCAGGTTCAAATCTTTTAATTGTGTTTTAAGAAGAATTCTGACTATTCAGTCTTGCTTAATTTCTTATTAACTATCTTATACCACCTGCTTTTCCAATACCCTCTGAGTAGACTTAAATGCCATTTTTCCTTCTAGATGCTAGAGCTGCTTCTTTTCTCTCCACTGTGAACTTCTAACTAGAATTGTCTGCCTTCTGCAAAAATGTGGGTGAAAAAGAACATCCCAGTAAGAGTTTTGGGAAGAGGAGAAATAGGTTTAACTTACTTAATTGTGAACCATCTCTGTGACAGCAATTCTCAGTGTAGCTGCCTTCCAGAATCTCCAAGGTCAAAGGAGCTGCTGGATTCAGCCCTCCTTCAAACTTCACTGCTTCTTGTTTCACTGGGGTCGATGTTAATTTTATCTCCATATTTTGCTGCCCATGCAACTGACAGTCTTCTTCAGGATTACATTTGCTCTTCAGTGGGTTTCTGCTGAAGTTGTCCCCCTTAGTCTCTGCAAGAGTTTCAGGCTTCTCAGTAAATGCTGTGGAAGATTCTTCAGAGTTTTCTAAATGCCTTTGGGAGGCCAGCCACCCAGAATCATGTTCTATGGCAACACCATTTGACAGCTTCTTTTCTTGCCCAGTTGAAAAGTCACTGTTTTTCTGAGTTAGCATATTGCCTACAGCTAAGTCCACTGCATTAGAGGAGGATGCTCCTACAAGAGCTGCAGTAATATCTAAACAATTGTCTGAGCTCCCCTTGACACCAACATTCAGACCCAGTACCTCAAGACCAGAGCAAATACAGTTCAGCTCAGTGTCAGATTCTTTAACCTCTGCAGAGTTTGTGGCAGCTCCAGGTGCAGAGGCACTGAAACCCATTTTATTTCCTGAGCAAACATTATAGATACTATTTCTTCCATTTGCACAGAAGGACAAAGCATCATTTAGCAGGCAGTTCTTAATGACAATGTGCTCAAGGCTGGAATGTTTTGCATCACACATCAAGTTTGGTTCTGACAACTGCCCTGTAACCATGTGGCTTTGAAAGTCTTGTCTGCAGTCTGAAGTTGTCCCAGACCAGGGCTCATCTATTGTTGGTGTTCCAGGTGAGTTACAAGTAACATCAGAAGGCAGCTTAATTGGACTATAGGATGTGGTATCTAGATTGTCTTCTAGCCTAGAACAAAGAGGTGACAACGCAACATTTACTGAAGAAGCTTGTCCTCAGGCATCAGCAGAGTGCTGATGCTTCAGCATTTCATAGGGCGACCTACACATCTGCTGACAACTTACTTCCTTGACAACTTGATGATGAACTTGCAATTGGTTGGGCAAGATACTAGTCTCACTGGCATTTCAAGTCCCAGCTGCACTAGATACTGCACTATCACTGCTTCTTATGGGAATCTTCATGTTCTGACCTAAATCCAACTGTTCTGAATCAGATGACGTGGGAGAGAGCCTTGCAAAGAACATCTTTTGAGAATTATTTGATCCCGCAGTTTTCACTGTTCTACACTCTTCCACTGCTCTGATTCTCTCAAGCCAGGTTTCAGGGTAAGGCTCTCTATGGTGGGCTAATAGCCCATTGGTAGCAATGTTGTCTTCATTGCAAGGATTCAAAGTTATTAGTGATATCATGATGATAAAAAAATGCGAAAACCATCACACTCTATACTACCCACTCTTCTGTTACCATGGTCACTATTTAAAACCTGCACCAAGTGGTTTATTTTTAAGTTTAAAAGAAAAAGCCAGAAAGCCGTTGGCATAGCCATACAAAATCCTAATAAATCCCATCTTGACCAAAGAAGAGCAGGTACACTCTTTTCCTATGGATTACTTCCTCCTCTAGCTTAATTTCTAAATATATATCACAGATTGTTTACCACAACAAAAAGCCAATACACACGGCAGTCCTGAGAACAGAAGATCCCTTGTCTGTCCAACAGAAGATGGATGTTCCTATCCATCAGTTTAACCATGGTTCACTGAAGCTCACAGCACAAGGTATTTTATAAACGTTTCTATTAATGAAAACGCAGAGTAGGAAAACAGTCCATGCAGCAGACCACTTACAATCCAAGTATGATATGAGAGATATAAATCCAGGAAGGGACAAGGAAACAATGAGACTATCGGTCTCTTTAAAAAGCAGCAGGAACTGTGCTATATTAAAAAAGGCAGTAAATATTTTCCAAGGGTTAGAATTGTTAGTGTGGAAGGCTTAAAATTTGATTTAAGATAAACCACATGCATCTTATAGGTACTTGTGCAGAATTTCCAACAACAGGTAAAAGACCAGGAAAGGTACAATAAAAATGGGTGGAATCTAGTAACACAGTACCCTGTTTTAATGTATGACCTGACAGTTACACTGAGCACCGGAAGGCATAACATTTAGAATTCATTCCAGGTAACCTGGCTTCAGTGCAACAGCAGCTGGTGGATACCACGAAGGAGATTAACATCCACTTTTTCTGATCTAGCAAAGATAGAGTATAATTACTTTCCCTAGCACAGGTGAAGCATTTGGTCACCTTTAGAAATGGAACTCCTGTAATTTTACAATTGTAGGTTGTACAGATCTAAACAAAAATCTAAGGTAGGCAAACCTTAACCTGTCTTGCAAATAGCACTCAGATACTAAAGAGAGCAAAGTTCAGAAGGCTCTTGTTACACCTTCCCACAGACATCATAGAAGGTGAAGAAACAGTTTTTGCTGGCAATTCCCACCATGGCTCTTAATTTTTCAAAGTGAATACGCAATCCACGAAATGCCTACCTATTAGACAGCGTGGATGTCACTTGAGGAAGTGAGGGAGTAGAACATAAACCAGTCCCATTCTTTTGTTTTGTCTCATCCTGTATTAATTTGTCAACTTTGTGTCTTCTTTCCAATTTCTGCTCTTCATCTCTTGACAGAAGGCTTGCTGAAGGTGCAGTCAAGAAGCTGCTGTCTGTACCAAACAAGAAATAAAACCACACCAACTTAGCCTTTTATGTTTAGGCTTCAGAGACTACAGTGATCCAATCAAATCTTGGAACTGCCTTGGTTTGTCTCATCCTGAAGGAAATGAGTATAAAACACTTGACTAAGGCAAAGTGAGCCAAATATGAGCACTCCACTCTACTTTGGCCTGAGAAGTCATCAAATGCAGGAATCTAAATGTTTCAGGGCTGCTGGAGTTTGCCTTCCTATCAAAGCTCTTGGACAAGTATTAGCCTCCTGGTCTAGCTACATGGATTGAAGAGTTCAGAAACCTAAAAAAGGGCCAATGACCATACCAAGTCTGGAAATAAAACAATCATACGAATAGCAGCAGAAAAATAAAACCCAAACCAAAAAACAAACCAAAACACAAACACACTCCCCATTCCAAACACTTAAAATGAAAAGGTTTAGACTGCATTTATATAACTCTCTGAAATTGCAAGACAAAAATTATAGAGTCTAAACATGTTTAAGAGAAAGAATAAGACAAGAACTTCTTTTCCTCCCCAGAGACAACCAATCAAAAGAGAAAACCAAGAGCTTATAAGATGAAGCAAACCCAGTATTGCCAATGAGTGAACAAATCTAGATTTGAATCTAGAGCAATCCTTCCATATAGTAAAGACTGAGTACCAAAAATGCTTCCTCACTGAACAACTGAATTACTCCTAGATTAGAGGCATAGTTTCATCAAAGAATTACCTAAGAAATTGCACCCTGTCTACTAACTCTTCTTTGTTTTGGTAGTGTGCATTGGCTTCAATGCCAATGTGCATTTCTAAGCAGAGAAAAGAGAGAAAGAAAATAGGAAGGAAAAAAAAAAAAACCAAAACTAAGGAGACAAAACCAGCATAGAAGATCTCTTCTGGATGAAAGCGTGCATGTGCTCCTGTTCTCTGTTTTGGGCAGAGCTAGCTGGGAAGACAGATTTAAGGTCCCTTCTAACTCTAACCATTCCATGATTCTATGATATAAGGCTTCCTTGCTTCTCTTTATTCCTCTTGTGTTCAGAGAAATGGATAAATTTGATAAATTATTTGTAAATACAGTGAACTGCATCAGAGGAATATGTGATGCCTCCTAACTGAAACACCACAGCAACGTGTCATTGAATATTAGCCAGCAACATGACCCAATTCAGAATAATATTAGAACTTTCCCTTAAAATATTGTCTTAAGTATCTACAGGTCTGCTGCAATACTGTCACAAAAGCTCTATTTTACACGTCTTAAAATACTGAGAGATTCTAACAGGAGAGGGAGGGAAAGGGAAGTGCTCATTAAGGAGAAAGCATGCTCTATTAACAATGTAATTTCCAACTTGGATATTCAATTTCATCTTCTTAGCCACAAAGAGAAAGCACAACCTTAGGTGAACAATTCTGAACAATTCTGTTCACCTAAGGTTACAGTGGAAATCCAATTTAAAAACTGCCTGGAGGCACATTGCTTTTACAAAGCAAGTTCCCATGTTCATCGGCAAATTTCTCGTTTCTATTCATTTTACCTTTGTTACAGAAGCCAGAGCCAGTTGTATGGCAGGCAGCAACCTCTTCAAAGATGCACTCGCTCTCTGTCCCTGTGGAGTCATCAAGAGGAGGTAATGGCAAAGAACAGTCACTGCTTCTTTTCATGTTGTTATAGAAACCAGGGATCAGGAACGTAATGTTCTGAAACACAGAACAAAACCTTATAAAACTAAGCTGACTCTCACAGGTTGGGGTCAAATGCTAACAATCCATGTTTGTGGACCTGATTCTGATTAATAGCCAGGCAAAAATGACCCACATGACCAACAGAGAACATATACTTGAAATCCATACTAGCATGACATCCACACTTGCAAGACCTAGCAATTACAGCAAGGGAATTTGTCTGTCATCCTACAATTCACTCACTGAACACATGGAACACAGAGCTTTTGTGACAGACAGAAATGAGCGTAAAAGACACCTTTACAATTCCAGTAGATATGCTGCCAGACATAGCAGTCTTTGGGAGGGATTAAAACTCCTGTCTTACCTTTCCCAACAGTTCTTTCTTTTCATAGCCAAAAAGCATTAAAGCGAAACTATCCTTGATGCCACAAATGGTTCCATCTGAATGGACAGTAATAAGACCACTGATGGTGGAGAAAACCACAACTGTAGTAGAGTAATGATAGCCTGTGAAAGAGCCATCCTTTTCTGTCTGCGGAACACCATCTTTCTGCACTGCCGCTTGGTCCTCCTCCAGAAGGCTTACTTGCAGCTTTAAACTGAGAGGAAAACTGTTACCCTCTCTGGATTGGCCTACAGCTTGCTGGATCCTGAGGTTCTAAATTAAGGCAAAAAAAACCAAACAAACACAATAAACCCAAATCAAAACAAACAGCAAACCTCTAACTAACCAGATGATTTTATTTCAGTATTCATATCAAATTACACAGGAGCCTTCTGGGGAAAAAGGTGGAGGAAAGGAGAAATGTGAATATCAAAATGAACAAATTGTGGTTTTCTTAGATTTGGAATCCAGTATGATTGAACTCCTGTACGAATATCCTGATGATGAAGACCAGAAAGGTCCATGCTGCAGCTTTTCAGCAAACGAGGCATTAATAAGGCCTCCTTCAACTATCTAGCCGCCCGTTTACGAGTTCTGGGTATTCTTTAGACTTCTCAGACAGACATGGCAGAAATCAGCTAAAGAATTCAAAGGATTTTTAGGGAACTGACAGAGACAGCATGGTTTCTTAAAAAGCCAGGATTGGAGAAAATTTTCTTTCATCAGGACAGACTCCACAGTGAGAGGTGAGGGCTTGGTCTTGTTCCTATTTAGGAAATATTCAGGCAGCAGCTCCATAAATAAGCAGCACAGAATCATAGAATTGTCAGGGTTGGAAGGGACCTCACAGATCATAGACTCTGACCATCAACCCAACACTGCCCAAATCATCACTAACCCATGCCCCTCAGCACTACATCTGCCCAGCTTTTAAATACCTCCAGGGATGGTGAATCCACCACTGCCCTGAGCAGCCTCTTCCAACACTTGATAACCTTTCATTGTAAAAATTTTTCCTAATACCCAACGTGAACCTCCCCTGGCACAACTTGAGGTCGTTTCCTCTTGTCCCATCGCCTGTAACTTGGGAGAAGAGACCGACCCCCCCTGGCTACACCCTCCTTTCAGGGAGTTGGAGAGAGCGAGAAGGTCTCCCCTCAGCCTCCTTTTCTCCAGGCTGAACACCCCCAGCTCCCTCAGCCTCTCCTCAGGAGACTTGTGCTCCAGACCCCTCACCATCTTTGTTGCCCTTCTCTGGACCCGCCCCAGCCCCTCAATGTCTTTTTTATGGTAGGGAGCCCAAAACTGGACACAGCACTCGAGGTGAGGCCTCACCAGTGCCCAGTACAGGGGGATGATCACCTCTTGGGTCCTGCTCACCACACTGTTCCTGACACAGGCCAGGATGCTGGTGGCCTTCTTGACCACCTGGGCACACTGCTGGCTCGTGTTCAGCTGACAGTCGACCAACACCTTTTCTGCCAGGCAGCTCCAGCTATTCTTCCCCCAGCCTGTAGCACTGCATGGTGTTGGTGTGACCCAAGTGCAGGACCTGGCACTTGGCCTTGTTGAACCTCATCCCATTGGCCTTGGCCCAGATCCCTCTGCAAAGCCTTTCTACCCTCCAGCAGGTCGACACTCCCACCCAACTTGGTGGATACCCTTTTTCATACCTTTCATATCAGCATACCCTTTTTCAGGGGACATATGCTTCTCCCTGAAGAGTTTTTCTTTTGTTACATAAGGAGGTAAACCAGTGTGCACTGATGTTCCAAATGGCAAGGGTATGGAGAACATATACCTTTGGGATTTTTTTGCCTAGAGGAGGGATCCGCACAGAAGGAATCAGGTCCTTTATGTGGAGCCCAACTACTTCTTCCAATTTTGGGTAGCCATGGAGATGGGCAAAAAGGAGGTCACACGACGTAATCTCTCCCTTGGGAAGAAAATTTACAAGACTATTTTAATTTTAGGATTTTAGCCACAGTCCACTCAATCCTTTAACAACAGTTTCTGCAAATATCTAAACAAGTAGCAGGAAGTTTCATTCTGCAGTCTCTTTGTGGATACAATGACCTCAGTAAAAGCAGACACAGCATAATGCAAATACTTCTCTGACGTTATCGTGCAGAGAGCCTGCCCCTTGCCATGGGGGAGAAGCAGGGGAGTCCAGCGTTCCTCACAGAACTTCTCCTCAGCAAGCCGATCCCTTCACAATGGCATCCCTGACATGAATGACCAACACTTTGCCAAACCATCACTGTTCAAATCTGAGATGTCCCTGGGTGACAGTGTATTTGAATGGGATTTATCAAATATGTCAAGGTGAGCATGGGTAAAATACACACAGGTCCTGCATATGCAATCCCAGTTTCACATAGTGCCATGTACACACTTCACGTTCACAAAATAGTAATGTGCCTACTGCCTTTTAGACACGTTTCATTTGCACAAACACTCTCACAAACTGTGGCCTCATTTCATCATTAGGAAAACACTTACATCATCCCTGAAGGAAACAGAAGCTGAAAGTCTTTCCACTGGTTCCAGCACAACGACACAACACTGGTTGTCCTTGCTTCTTATTCGCCTCAGCCAGACTGAGACAGGGATCTTCTCTTTGAGACGGCCTATCACATCCACCTTTCCGTAGGGTTCAGAGATGTAGTCGTAATTTAGTAAGATTATGGTTACTTAGCAAGAATTTCAAACAAGAATAAGATATTATGCCAAGACATCTCCCCGTCATTGTTAGAAAAACATTGTTTCTTGACTACTTACTAGTTTTTTATTAGAAATACAGTTTTAATATAGACATGAAAAGGTTCGCAAATAATTCACTGATCATACACAAAAAGTCACTGTTGCTTTTATATTTTCTTTCCCCACCTCAGGAAGGCTAAAGGCATTTCCTTCAGCATAATAAATGTGTCAGTTTAATACTTGTGCCTTCAATGAGAAGTGCCTTTCAGAGATGTTCTATGGTACTAATGAATACTCCACATTAGAACACAGTTCTTACTTTAAGCTGCAAAACCAGCAGTTTAATTTCTTATGGGATGAGACTCTTCTCAAACCAGAAAATGCCTACCTTATAATCTGCAGTGTTCATATCAAGCCTTTTATAATTTTTACGTGATCTTGACAGAAAGGGTTTATGAATTACACAGTAACTCCTATAATGTACTTGGAATGGCTGTAGCTTAGAATTAGTGCCTTTATCAGACATTTAACTTTAATCCTGGATTTCACTGAATCAAACTTAGATACTTCCACCTCCCTTCCCCTCCATCTAATTGCGGATTTAGGAAGATCAAGCTCTGAGATGCTGACAATTTCAGTATAAAAATAACACACCAGGAAGAATAGGAGCTCATTTTCCAAATATTTTCTAGTGACAGCTCACGACAGCAGTGAAAGAAAACAATTTTCAGACATTTCTCATACAGTTCTCTTATAAATGTCACCACTACAGGCAAAATATCAATTCCACTTTTTTGCACCAGCTAGGGTGCTTTGGCACAGACGTTTTGAACTTTATAATGGACTTTGTAACTTTATAATATGCACGATGCAATTTAAGATAATTTTAAGAATATTTTAAAAGACTAGGCAATTGGGAACTTTTCCATAATAGGCTTTGCCACATTAAGCAATCTATATTAATTATTTTTTTATCTAATGCCCTTTAAGTTCTGATTTGGTCAAGCCTTCATGACTATACATACTGGCAGCCACAAGGCTCTCCACAAGGCTTTCCAAACCATCTTTTGTCCTTTGAATTCCCACATCTGCAAACTTTTAAACAAAACAGTCCTACAAATGACATAATTGCCAAATACCCACAAAGTTAAATATATCAGGAAATTATATTGAAAAACCCCAACCCCAAATACCCAAACCAAAGCCTATAAAAACACTGTATATGGTGGGGCATATTTACTTGAACATTTCACATACCACTGTTCCTGAAACCACCAATGAACATTCATCAGTTTCTATGTAGTCTTCACCCACAGCTTCCCATACTTCTTGACTGGATTTGGATATCAAACGAGACAGCTTTTGACCAATGAGTTCCTGACTACTGCAGCCAAGCAGCTTGCAGGCTTTGTCATTAGCCACTAGGATCTAGAAAAGAGGGGAAAAAATTAAACACCAGAACAAAACAAAGTTGTAAATTTTGTTAACAGATTATCACCTCCTCAGGTTGTTGCTTTAATATCTTATAATATACCTTTCTCTTGGTGGAAATGGAGTGGTTTCTTTCAAAGTTTGAAATTTTCAAAAACAGTTCACTAAAGCTTCTTATTCTGGGACATCCCTTGCCCATGCGTCCTTTTGGTTAGGAGGGTTTGAGACATTGCTTGCCTTTTAAGTTTCTTGCTTTCTTTTTACTGCTCACCAGCTCCAGCCTCTTGTGTTGTTTAAATAACTGCATCCATGGAGGCAAAACTACAAAGTTGCATTTGCAAACAAAGCCTGGACAGACCACAAAATTTTATCCACACCTGAAGGCATGCAGTAATCATACCAGTCTCACACTGACATACTTAAGCCTATGTTACAGACCGAGTCGGGATAGGATGCCTTTAAGATGGGTAAGCCCAAGCTGTCAGTTCAAGCCAAAAATGGCACAGCAAATAAGTCTGCAGTACTCAATTTTATATTAATGTTTACTCTCAGGACAGAAACAAAGACATTCTCTCCTTCCCAATGCAAAAGGCATGTTTACTACAGCAGATAAAGAGACCTCATGCCACCAGAAACCCATCTCAGGGTTGGCACTTAACAGACAGAAGGCTTGAAGCATATTCTGCTTCTCCTTTCTTCCCTCATGCCACATCACAGTTGCATTCTTCTTTATTCTCTTTTTCTGTTTGAAAAAAAAAGACTGAAGGCATCTGTGCTTCTGCTATTGTCTCGTATATTTTGCTAACTACAACCTGCAATGGAAATAAACACATTGCCAGTCTTTAGAAGCCTACTGATCTTGAGCAGAGTACAAAATGCCTTCATGACACTCCTGCAGATACACGTAAGAATAACAGGCATTTTAGCCTGTCTGATGTCATACAACCTATGCAGTTACAGCCTGCTTAGTTTAGCAGTTACTGCTGCAAATACCTCTGTTGTGTTGACATCCACAGTGAAGACGGCTTTGTTCGGATTGCGTGCAGCAGTTAGGAGGTGCTGGGTGGATTCCTCCCCAGTGAGGGCATGCAAAAAGGAGCAAGAAGAACTTCCAGTGGAAGTGGAGAAAGAAACAGAATCCCACTGAGCCCACGAGCTACCAATTTTGCTGGTACAAATGTTATGAGCTGCCAGTGAAGATAAACAGTAAGAGCTCCATTTCTCCCCTGTGAGAAGATAAAGATCAGCTATGTAGCTATAACAGTCTACTACAGGAGTATTAAGAGGAATGGATAAAAAAAAAATTAGTTGTCAGCTGAAGCAACTGTCAAGTAATCCCAAAATACATGCTTCTAGATTACAAGAAAATTACAAGAAAATAAAACCAATACAACTAAAGAAAACAGAAACAATATATCTTTTTGAAGCACAGCCACTGGGACAATTAAACTCAGTTGGCAGGCTAGGAAAAAAAATGTCAACATCAGTAAGATTCAACCAGACTAGTCAATTTTTATTTTTCACTTAAGTTAACAGAGTTTAAAAGGTTTTCAAATCTCCCAAGTTAAAATTGAAACTATTATTAAATATGACAGTAAGTATTAAAACACTTATTAAATACTGCACTAGTCAGAAGCCAGTGAATTAACTCCTTACAAGATGCGACACTGAAATACCTGTGCCCACACCAACGTTTTATGTTACACAATGATTGTACTAAAATTTTCAGAAGTTCTGTCTGTAAAAAACGTTTTCCTGGGAAGTGGCATCAACAGCCAAATGCCATTGCTCCACTCCCAAAGCAGTAAGCAGCTTTGAAGGTTTGGCAGTACTGGAAGGAGCATTATGAACAACTCATCACAAGGATGTCTCTGCATTTATGCACCACATACAGTTATGAATATGCTCACCATGACAAAACAGGGACCTGTGTCTGGATACACTGTAAACTGCAAAGCTCTTGGCCTCCTAATAGAATCTGGTATAACAGATTCCCCCGTTGGAAGTTTTTCGTGGTTTAGATAACAATACAAAGTGGCAAGGGTGATCCAATAGCAGCCAACGAAGGTTGTCCAGGGACAAGGACAAGGGCAGAGCACCTAGCCAGCAACACATCCCCTTAAAACTCTCCCAGCCTGCAGTAATCTATAGCTCAGATGCTTATTGAACAAGCGCTTTCTGGCAGCTGCTTATTCTCTAGTAAGAGAATATACATCTCTAGATATGGGGGAGAGGAAGATCTGAAAGATCTCACCTTGACTAATGACACATGAACTCAATCTCAAAATACTGTGCTCACCAGACAGAGATGTTCTAAGCCGACCAAGTTCAGAGAGCTGACTTTTCCTGCTCCTGTTGGCCCAGGGGTAGGATCTATTTAGCTTATCGGACCCATTCAGGTGAGCAGGGGCTACGCCTAGTGACGAAGGCTGAAGGTCCCCTTCAGAGGGACTATAAGCCTTGGCTGCCATGATGACACTCTGGTTGCCACGCCACTCCTAGTGAGCCACCATCTGTAACACAAACAAAAAATTCAGTCAGCCTTACAGCTAGGCACTAGGCTGGCAGGTAATGATGCCTTCTAGGCCAAAGCACAGCCCTGTAAGTTACGGCAAGACTGCTGCTCTCCTTCCCTGTCCGCATCAACATTCGGTCTGCGTTGTCAACACAGAGGGTACTCTATTGACTGCTATCCTGCCCTGGCACCAGAGGATACCTGTGATTGACGGGACGCCTCCACCATATTTCTGTAAGCAATACCCAGCAGCCACCCTCTCCCCATTCCTGCCCGTTTTAAAAGCAAAAGCTTTGGTAACTTGGGAAGTAATTCTCGGTTTTGAGCCAGCAAGCGTAGCACAGCCTCCCTCCCTCCCGCCCGCACCGCCCACCCTGCCGGGGCTGCAGCCCAGCCCCACCGGCCGCCAGGCTACCTCAGCCTCAGCCCCAGCCCCACCACAGCCACGGCCACCGCTCCTCAGGGCGGCCGCCACCCAGCCGGCGGGCGCGAGGAAGTAGGGGGCGGCACTCAATAGCGCCGCCCAATAAGCGAAGGCAGTCGGAGAGCGGCACAGAGGAGAGCCAATAGGGCGCCAGCGCGGGAGGACGCAAAACTGATGCGGCGTCAGGGGATCCGCGGCTCCCTCCGGCCTCTCCTTCCCCCGCCCCACCACACGTAATGCCCTGCTTCGACCCGCCAGCTCCAGGCAGCCCCGGCCCGGCCTGCCCTCGACTCTCTACTCCGGGGATGGGCGGCCCCTCCGCAGGCTAACAGCCATCCTCCGAAGAATTTGCTGGCGGAACGACGAGGCCGAGAGCAGCTCGCGATGCCTCAGGCCCGAGGGACTGGTGGGGAGAGAGCAGGTCCCCAATCGCGCTGCGACGACCTCCTGCCCAGCGGGCGGAGAACTACGACTCCCAGAGGGCCACGGGGCGCGCACATGCGCGCGAGTGGAGGCGGCCAGGGCACTGCCCCGCCCCCTCGGAGCAGCACCTGCAGAGATGATTGGCTGCGGCCGCTCGCCAGTGGTGAGCTCTGATTGGCTGCGGTGACGGTTGAGGCGGTTGCCGGAAGGGGCGGTGGGAGGAGAGGCAATATGGCGACGGAGAGCGGAGAGGGGCCGCAGGAGATGATGGAGGGTGAGAGCCCGCTTAGGGGGCCGGCACGGCTGCGGCTGCTGAGGGGGTCGGGACGGCCTGAGGGCGGCTGCCACCTGTGTGCGGTGGGGCTGGTGGGCCCTCTGCGGCCGGGAAGCCCCCGGCTGTCCATCCCGAGGACGACTGCCTGGGGGAAGGGGGCCCTGGCTGGCCTCGAGCCGGGGAGGGCCACCCGGTCCGGGGGGCGGTGGGTGCGTTACATGGGGTTTGGCGCGACACCGTACCCCTCCCTGGGGGCTCCAGGCGCCAGCGGTGGGAGAAGTGGGTTTATGGAAATGGCAATGGCGTAGAAATTTAAAGATAATAAGAAAGGAATCCTCTGGCATGGCGATATTTTTTTCCTCTGTCGCACCGTGAAACAAGAGGAAATACTGAGGGGGAGACCGAAGAGGTGCGAGGAGTTTCAGGTCCCCGGGGCCAGGGTGGCCACCAGAGTTGTGTCTGGGTAAACGCTGAAGGGATCTAACAGGTTGTGCTGGGGAGATGGTTGCTTTTATCTGCAGGGATCTTTTATTTATTTTTGACGCCTTCACTACCTTTGTGTCATATGTACTATTGTACATGATACTGATTTTTTTTTTTCTAAAAGCTTTTAAAATGTAATAGTACTAATTCCATCTCCGTAATCTTTGGAATTGCACTTCATTGATCTAAGAAATTTCCTTTTTCCTCCAGTCTTCTTCCCAGATTGTTGGTTTTAGGAAGATGTGATGGGAGGAAAAAGTACATCCAAAATCAAAGTAGAAACAAGGGGTAAGAGGCCTTTTATTTAAGACTAAACCTTTCATTTAGTTAACTTAGGATTTCTACTAACTGCATAGTGGTATATGTCAATCCTGGTTATTATATCTGCTTGTTACTTCTTCCCCCGGCCCCGCTGCTGAAAATAGCCTAATTCTGCTGTTCTGTATCTTACGCAGTTGATAAGCGGATTGAATCGGAGGAGTCTGGAGACGAAGGAGGGAAGAAGCAAGCAGTTCGCTTAGTAACAGACCTCAGTCAGCAGAGCCTGAGAGATGAGCAGAATGGTGAGAACGCAGGTACTTTGCCAACCTAAATGATGCTGTTAGGAAGTGTTGTCTCACCAGTGATTACAGTAGCATTTATGTTTCTTGTGGCTACGTGATGGTTGTATCAATATTACTGAGCAATGTGAATCTGCCCTAGAGCAACCTTCTTTAAAAATAAATAAATGATAGTGTTATCATGGCTAAAATCTGCCTTCTTTTTATGGAACTGCTGATATCAGACCTTTGTTTTCTTCTTACTTATTTATCCATCCACATTTTGCTTTGAAATATTTAATATCAAAATGCAAAACATCTTTATTCATACTTTTTTTGTAGACACATAGTAACTGTCTGTGGAAAGATGCAGGAAATGTTTGTTAGAAAAAAAGAGAAACTGTTTTTTATAATTGTGCTTTAGTGTATGTTGGTTTTTACCAGAAGAGTTGCCAGATTCCTTTGGAAGGCAAAGAATACTATTTCCAGATGAACTGAAGGAAGATGTAAATGTCTTTTTTTAATTCAAAAATTCAGAGAAACCAAAATGATATCTGTTTGAATGCTCTTAACTTTAAACTTTAGCAACTATTTCTACTGTTTTGCTGTTTATATTAGAACATTGGGTAGAAATGTTGACAGACGGTTTTAAGCCTGTACGTGTTTAGTTGAAGGGTTTGCTTTTCAGTAACTTGCGTAGAATTTGTTGGAGCAGATCCATTCTGAAGACCCTAGCTCACAATCTGAGGTGTAATAGCATCCTTTTGGTAGGTGTGTTCATGTGACCATTATTGGTCTGGAAATGGAAGTGAAATAATAAAGCAAATATTCTGCAGCAAATTTTAATCCTTTTTGACTGTGCATCTATTGCAGATCTCTCCTAACCTCAGCCTTGCCCATTGGAATTTATAAATGTATTTTCAGAACTAGAAAATTATTGTCAGAATTTTAACTCTTGTCTCCTAACTATAGATGAACTCTGTCTAGGTATAATTCATTGTTGATTGTAAAAAAACACCCCTATGTACTAATCAAAAAATGCTGTGGTGAGGTCTGTAAGAGCACACCTGACAAATTGTACGTTCTAAGCGCTGTATGTTCGATACAACCATGCACATCAGTCAGTCACAATGTTCCTTTGCATTCATGTAACACGGAGTGTTTGTTCAGCTGGTGTAATTTAGCTGTGCATTTGAGGTTATATTTTGTATGTTGTTCCCCTGGGAATTATAATATTAGAGACAGTACTTTGTGAATTACTATTTATTCCAATGAAGGCAAGAAAAAGACATTCAGATGTGCTGGCTGAATTACGTTGGATGCTATTTCACATAATGACCGTATTGTTACTTTATCTTCTTCCAAACTGAATCCAAGGGATTCAGAAAACTTCTAGAGTAGAAACCAAGCAGGGGAGTAATTTTGGAACATTTGAGTTAGTTTCCCCAGCCAGCTTTTTTTTGTTTCTCCGCTGCAAGGAAAATGAAGAGTATTCCACATTTTTCACAGAAAATCATAAATACAAAGAGCTCAAGCAGCTAAAACTTCAAATTTATCATTTCAGTAATTCTCTGAGGAATAGTGCTTCTGTTTAGAAATCTTACTTCACTAATTGTAATCTTTTTCATTCATGTGCAGTTAAAAAGTGTAATTAAACTTTTAGTTGTTTTAAATGCTTATGGTACTGTGAACTTGCATAACTCAGTAACTACTTTTGTGTAGTGTGGAATTTGGGTTTCCTGAACGTCATATTTTTTCCCTGCATCTGTAAAGCTGCGTAGCTCACAGGCACAGGTTACACAAAAATTCACTTAAGTGACTTTATGCCAGAGCAATGTTTTTTCCCCTTGAGAAACCTGCTGTGTTAAAAATTGCAGGCTAAAGCACTGTTTGCATACTTACTGTAGAAAGGTCAGTTTAGGGTGCTTTATGTCCACTTGGTTTGTAAATAAAATGTTGGTTGACAATTGCTAGGACTGTAAATTCACTAGAGCCGTTTTTGTTTCTCTTCTTTGAGAGAAAATGTACTTTAACATTCTCATACCAATACTGATTTATCAGTGTTATGAGTATACGCACCTCAGACTGCTGTGGAGAGTGTTTTGTTACATAAATGCTAGTGCATCTGTGTTCAGTTTTAAATTGCTTTTATTTCAGTGAATTCAATACACATATCCTGTTATGCCTTCAGACTTGTGTACTTTTTTTCTTACGCTAATTCTACCAGGGTTGGTCACTCAACGCCATATGACAAAAATATGAGGAGGGGATGTTCTTGTATCGATGAAGTTCCTTCACTCTCAGCTACCCTTTGACAGATCCCAGAACAGAGTATTTAACACATTGCCAAAAGTGTATAAATGATCTATAACGGATGCTGTGATGAAACATGTAATTTTATAGAGAAGCCTGCCAGCCAAACAAGGTTGAAGGATTTTTTTATATTTTTTTACTTGAACTTTTTTTGGTTGACGGATTTTTTTTTTTTTACTGAGTATGTGGCTGACTTTACTGTTGGACAACTTTGAAGTCTCAACAGGAGAAGTTCCCTCACCATGTATACTAACTTACTGCTAGTACAACTTAATACAAGGGGAATAGTTTGTTTTACTTTTTTTAATGTGATACCTGAAATAACAGTTGTTCTGAACTTGTGTTGTGTTCCTGTTGGCTGTAAATTCAGCAAGGATGCTTGTTTGGCTTGGAGCACTTTGTGCTGGCAGCTCTTTGCACTTTAGAAATAGGTCAAAGAGAGCAGCCTTGATAGCAGCAGGGTAGGGTATCGTACTCCCCTGCTGAAGTGCATAGCTTCTGATCTGGAAGAAAATTAAGAAAATTCAAGTGTTGCCCACTGTGAAAATCTGACAGACTTATGTATGCATGTCAGTTTTGGTGGCATTTCTGTACTGTGATTCAATGTCACCAAGCCAACCAGGTCATTTTGCATTCTGAAAATATACTTTATGCTCCCTGCTAATTTATGCCATAAAGAACATTAAAAGATGAGGGTTAAAAGTTTCCTTTTCAGTCTTACTTGCTGTAAGTCAGTTCAGTTAGTGCTCTGTCCTGTTTGAATGCCCAGGCAAGAGCAGAAGCCCAAATACAGCAAAGAAAATGGTGTGTGGAACTGTCAAAACCTTAGAGTTTGATGGCAGTATTAAAAATTGTAATGCTTGTACTGTTCATCTTTACGATACTACTTACAATGCCAAGCATCAGTAGGAAACCCACTTACTGAGTATAGGGGACATTTGGCCTTTACAAGAATGTTATAACCATGCTGGGCTATAAAAATAGGCATTGCTTCTGGGTTAATGGAATGAGCTTGGATACAGTGATGCAGGAGTTAATGCAAAAGCCTTTGGGATTTCACTGTAAAGTTCCTTGGTTTTTTGGTACATGAAGTAGCAGGGGTTGCATTTTGTGTGTCTGTTTTGCAAAGTCAAATTAGACTTATATTGGAAATTGATGCAACCAGGACACCGTCTTCAACACATGGGAATCAGGCATGAATTATTCAGCATGAATCTATCCAGTCAACTTTACTCCCTCTTGTGCTATGCTAGAAGCACAGCAAATGTTGGGCTGTCTTCCAGAGTTGTAAAGACATTTCCCAAGAAAATGTATGCAGTGATTATGTTTTCTAGCATATTAGTGAGTTCAGCCCAACAAAAGAAGGAAGATCCGTGCCATAGTGTGCCATTGACATAAACTGACAGTATTTATGAAAGAAAAGCTAAAGGGTGGTATTGCTGAGATGCTTGGTCATTCCTCGCGCTGTCACTAGACGGTTTAGATTCCTTCTTGGCAATGTTGCGTTACGTTATCGGAGGAACGCAGGCACTTTGGATGGTGTATCTTCAGAGGGATGATGGCCTTAAGCATAAAGAAAAGGAATCCTGCCCACATCAGTTTTCAGCCAGCATTATTCAGCAGCCACACAAGCATGCTGGGGAAGGTGCTATTCTTTCTGTCTTTTGCATCTAAGCATGAAATTCTGTTGTTAAGAAAGTTGTTGGTTTTTTTTTTTCATTACTATCTGTCATGATGACAGCCAAATAGGTGAAGTGTATTTTTAATGCAGCAGAATATCTGATCTCGTGTGTTTCTTCTTTTGAGGAGTGTTTGCTCGCTTTGTCTCTCCAGATGTTAGCCATTACTCTCTTGCCTTTAGCTATCAGGTAGCAGAAGTTTAAGATATTTGCTTCTACTGCAGGAGAAGCAGAGACACCAGTGGACATGGAGACAATTAGCCTGGACCCAGAAGCTGAGGTAAAGGCAGATTTTTGTCCTTATGGGCTTTATACAGCAAGAAGAAAAGGTAGGCAAAGGCAAGTATTGAAACCTGGTTAAAAGATCTAATTCTTCTGAAGGTGCTGGCTATCATGATCTTTCCCCTGATTGATCTAGAGCCTTTAGACTAGAAGTAGAGGAGTTTTATTCTTTGTCAGTAGCTGACGTGCTTTGTTAGTCATTTAGAATTTTAAATTAAGCATGGAGGCACTGAAAGGGGGGGAATGCTACAGCATTATTCACGGGCTACAAGTTTTAGTGGGAATATATTTAATGAAATGATTGTTGCTGTCAGACCCATGATTTGTAATAGGCATAGTTACTTGACCAGTCTTGTGCGTTGGCATAGGCAGCCTCAAGAGCCCGTTAGCTGGAGAGTTGTTGAACTTGGGTGAAGTGCTCTGTTTCTCTTTGACTGGTCTGCAAAACTGGAACATCTGGGGCTGGGCAGCACAGATGTGAAGTGCATCAGCTGGTTGCCAGTGCAGAGTTAATGTTCACAGAACGATCAGGTTATTTGAACTATCAGTGGTTTCTGTTCATCTGAGGCCTGGAACTGGAAATAGCAAGGTATGCCCTAGCAAAGTGTGTAAGAGAATTTTATGCAACACTTTATTCATGCTAGACAGCAGAATTTGGCTGTCTCAGTAAATTCAGAATTTAAGAATTAGAAAAAAACACTAATTTTGGCATAACATTACTCAGGCTTGGGAAAGGACTGTTGCCTTTTTGCAGATACTGTGTTTGCAGTTGGCAAGCTTAGGCCACGTGCTTCACCTATGGCGGTAAAATCATGTGCCAAACCCAATTTTCACAAGGTCTTTGTTCTCAGGAAGATTATAGTCTTACAAAATGAGCAACTTGTTAAAACTTCCTTTCAAAGTCAAAGAAGGTTGACCTTTGAAGAGTATTTTGAAACAACTGCTGAATCCCTCTGTTTCTCTTTCAGGATGTTGACTTGAATCACTTCCGAATTGGGAAGATTGAAGGATTTGAGGTGCTCAAGAAAGTGAAGGTAATAGCCCTAAGGAATTGGAACCGGAGATTTCGTGTACCTAACCTGTAAGAGGATAGATAGAGGAGTCTCTTTGGCTGAGATCTAACGATTCACTTCACGTTTAACTGAAGGAGGTAGTGGTTACCCATTTGTCAAGTAGTAATAAAAATCCTGGGTTTTGGAAGTAGGTTTTGGAAGTGGATGACAGACGATGCCTTAGGGTTCATCCGAAGAGATACGTTCTGTATTCACACAGCAGGCTTAACGTAGAATAATGTAGATTGGAGAGGACCTCTGAGGTCTTTAGTAAACACCTGCTCAAAGCAGATGCAGTAGAGTGTATTGCTTAAGATCTTCTCCAGTCAAGCTCTTGAGTATTTCCAAGGATGGAGATTACGTAGCCTTTCTGGGCTGCTGTTCTAATGTCATCTTTGTGGTAAAAAAATTTCCTTCTATAGAGTTGGAATAACAAGAAAAGATTCTATTAAAAAAAATTGCAAACAAAGCCAAAAACCAAACACTAACAAAAAACCCAGCAAAACCCAACGCGGGGGGGGAAAACAAACCCAAATTTATTGTCTGTATGCCAAAAGGCACTACATGCTGTTATTCATATCTATTTTTCTGTTTGTTTTTAAACTTTTTCCCAACTATTAGACTCTCTGTCTCCGTCAGAATTTGATTAAGAACATTGAGAACCTGGAGCAATTGCAGACCTTGCGGGAACTGGATCTCTATGACAATCAAATTCGGAAGATCGAGAACTTGGAGTCTCTAGTGGAACTTGAGTGAGTCCAGGGGAACCATCAAGATTAGGTTGAGGGTGGTTTGCCACTCACTGCTGTACTTATTCCAGTATTTATCACCCAGGCCTTTCTCAGGATTCATTTGGGTGCTCTGTGAAGGATAACATCTGTTTTCCATTGGTATTTAACCTGCGTTTCATAATCCTGCAGCTCACCAGGGACAGTCAGCTGGAAATAAAATGTGTGCTGCAGAAGGCAGTGAGAGTGATAGGTGGTTGCAGCTTCTATGCAGGTGTTGAAGCACGCAGGCACCCCTTGCTTTTGGCAGCAAGAACTCCATATAACATGTTTTTACTCCTGCAGAAAATGATGAGATTTCAGGTAAGATTAGGACATTTTCTAGAGGGCGTTAGGGAAGGAGTAGCACTCTTCCCAGTTTCTGGCACCTGTCTGTGATCACTCTGGAGATACACTGTCTTCATGGGGGTGAGGAAGACTGACCTACTTTGCGCAGTGAACTGCTTCACACTGTGTGAGGCCTTGATGTTGTCCTGGCAGAGGCAGAGCTTGTAGGCACATACCTTTCCCGAGAAATATGTAGTGCTCAAGACTGTCCTCCCACAGTGGTAGCTCCATGACGGGGCAAAATGATGGCCATCTTCTGTGTGTGACAGATTTTTTTTTTTTAAATTGTTTCGTTACTTTTTTTCCCCTGACACACCAGAAGTATTTTGAAAGTTTTATTTGTTGTCACTTCTGATAAAAATAAAATTACACTTATGACTTATGTTTGATCTCTGAAGATAGTGAGGTTCCCCACCAATTTACAAGTGCCTCTTCCAGAATCACCCATGCCTGATGGACTGAAGAGACCTTTGTTTTGTTTTACCTCAGGATCTTGGACATCTCCTTTAATGTTCTGCGACACATTGAAGGACTAGATCGGCTTACTCAACTTAAAAAACTCTTCCTCGTCAACAACAAAATCAGCAAAATTGAGAATTTGAGCAGCTTGCAGATGCTACAGATGTTAGAGTTGGGATCCAATCGAATTCGGGTAGGCTTGGTCTACAAGATGTTAGCCAGAGAGTTTTGAGCTCTTTGGCTTGGGGTTAGCCTTTTCTGAAAGTGCACTTCATTGAATTTTACTTGCAATTTTTTCTTTTTATTGTTCCAGTCGTTTAATGTGCAATTGCTTATTGCTGCGCATGCTGAATTCTTTAATGATGAATGCTTGTAGTGCCTGGCTGCTAAATTGCTATTTATGAATTTCTTTCTTTAATGAAGTCATGCATCCATTGTGTGTTGCCTTTTGCAGATGATGGTTTCCTCCTGCTAGAGAGCCAAGCCTACCTAAGCTAGCAATTATTGTTTTCTCTTACCTTCCTAGAGGCTGGTGCTGTGTTGATAAAACCTATTGAAAGCAAATTTAAATCTAGTTGGATTTGTATGTGTAACTGATAACCAATGTAGCAGGTTAGTCTCACTCAGGAAAAAAGACTTTCTTGAGGCTTTGCTCTGAAATACCTTAAAAAAAACCTGGTACTGTACTGCTGATTACTGGGGATTTTTTTTTTATTGTGCAGTTTGTGACTTTTTCAATTTAGGTGATTTAAAATCTGTGCCACTTAAAGGGAAGGAGTTCTGAGTAGTCTCTTCTCCTTATGGAGACCTTAACTATTAATTTTTTAGGAGTTTTTCAATTATATAAGTTTTAGAAAATACTTGTAACAGATGAGTGCATTTTAACCTGAAAATTGCCTAAGTTGGCACTCCCATTTACAGTCTCTGAAAAATTACTTGTTATGCTGAAAGAGCAAATCAGGAAGAAACCTGTGTGCCCTCTGTATTTCAAGCCTTGTGGAAGCACAACCAGAAAAGAAGGAAAATTCAGCTATTTTAAACAGCCTTCTAAGGCAGAAATGTGCGCTGCTTTTATGAACTGGAAAAATTTTATTTTGCTCAAAGCTACACTGGACTGAATCCTTTTCCATCCAAAGGAATTTCTACTTTGCAAATTAAGTTACTTAGGGGAATAAATCTAGATCAACCAGATCAGATAAGTGATTAGGAACCTTAGAATTTGCATTGCCTGGGGGAACATGAGTTAGAAAGTGATGTGCTTTCCTGTATTCAGAATCAACAGGCTGACCATACTGATCCTTATGTTAAGCAAAACTATACTGTATTCCGTATCTAAGCATCATTACCTTCTGAAAAAAAAAATCCACCTAGTTTTCTGAATTGATACTTAGAAGGTACATTGGCACCATTATCGTCAAGCTCAAGAATATCTTTTAAACAGTTAGGTTAGATTTATTTTATGTTTTGTTTTCTCAGTGTTGAGCCTGAGCACATTAACAAAACAACCAAAAAATCCAAAGTTACTATTGTATGGTTAACATGAGCTTCTTAAATTACTTTATTGTTAGCATTTTTTCTGTTCATCTGTTAATTCTATTCTGGCTTCTTCAAACAGCACTGCTGTATGCTTCTAATTGCCCTACTGGAGTGAGTACCCTGTGCCTAGGCGTGAAGAAATGTATCTTATGTTATTTGGGGACACCTAGAACTCTTTCAGTAGTTTTCTGTTGGTAGGGTGCCTGGCTATGTGCTTTACAGGTGGGCATATCCTTAACTCTTCAGGGTAAAGGCCTGTGGACTGTCTGTTCAAGCAGAATTCTTGGCTCTGAGGTGCCTGACATACTCATCCCCTGTGTATTAAAGCTTCTGCAGTAATTCTGGCTTACTCATTTTAACCTTTTGGAGCGCGCTTACCCTGGAGTCTGTCATGACGTACAAAGCACTTGTAGTTCTCTCCCTTCCTCCTTCCTCACCAGTATGAATGGTGGGGAAGCAGAACTTTATGCTTGAGTTGATGCATTTCATGCTTTTTTCTCAAAGCCGGACTGAGGCAACTAACTGTAAGGCAATCACTTATTTATTTGTTCCTTAGGTTTTTCCCACCCTCATGTCCATCTGTTTTGTACTGTCCCTTAAGTGTGGGTTTTCATAGCTTTAAGTGGCTTTTTTTTTTCCTTTTCCCCCCAGTTATTTCCTCTCAATATCCTGAGAGTCACAAGTATTTCCTCCTCAGGGCTGGGGGAGCTACCAGTGAGCAACAAATATATCATTTTCTTGCAAGGTCCGAACAGGAGTCAGCTCACAGGCTAGAAGGACGGAGAATCCACATATGAGCTGATAAACACCTTATGTTGAATCTGTTGGAGGTTGTGGGACAGAGCTTGAAGAGCTTCTTTCCTTTCCAGAATGCATCTATAAATACATAGTGTGTGTTTGCTTCCATCTTTCTCTTCCTTCCTTTGTACACACGTGGATAAATGCATATGCACGACGCACACATAGAGTAACTTAAGTGGTGCTAGGACTCAGTGGCCTGTCTCACCAGCACTACTAGTCCCTGAAACTCTTGCAGGCAAGAAGGGTGTGGAAAAACTGAGATGTCACAAGGTACTTGAGCACAGATGCATAGCTCTATGTGTATCTATATTCATATTACTGTTCTTCTGTGAGCTGAAGTCTGGTTTTAAGATTCTGGTCTCTTTTAACAGGACCATTTTTTGAATTAAGAGACTTTCCCCTGAAAAAAAAACCCCACTATTTTTGGTTTTGTTTTTTTTTTCCTTTCCTAAGCTCACCTTTTTCCCCTTTTTCTTGCCCTTTTTTCTGTCTTCTGTTCATGCTTTCTGCCCCTTTCTCTGTAAATAAAGAATATGGTGGTTCTTGATGCCTGAGAGGTCCTTCTTTTCTCCCACTGAAGGCTGAGTTCAGGACTTTAAACTGGTATAGGGTATGTGTTCTGCCAGTAGTGTGTGTATTTAAAGCATGTATGTCACTTGGTATGTGTGTGTTCTGCCAGTAGCATGAATATATAACCAGTAGTTAAATATATTAACATATATACCCATGAGGCAGTTAACCTTCCTTATGACAGAGAAACTGTTGTGCAAGGTAAGCTAAACAGCTTGCCTCTTGTCTGTGTTATGCAGTCACTGATGGTCAGGACTAAATTTGCAAACTGCATTTTCTTCTCCCAGACTCTTTTTCCATTCACTAGTGACAAATTTTTCTTGCTTCACAAATGAGTATCTCCTGACATACGATACACTCCATGGCCCAGGGACTGGCACTTACAGTGCTTCCCAAGCCTTTTGATTCTCTGCTCTTGCTGCTGGACAGTGGAGGCCACAGCTGGGACAAAGCGATGTGACCCTTGATGAAAATCAGTGAGTAGTAGTGCCACGAGCCAGCTGTCACGTGGGCTGAGGTTCACTGTCACTGCACAAAGTACTGCCTTGCTCTGCTCTTGGGTCACAAGGGAGGTCCTACCTTGTGCGTGCTTTGTGTTGTGGAATTGGCAGGCTTGTGTTTTGCAGGAGTGTAGCTCCATGGGTCAAGGCTGTAAAATGCAAAAACTCCGACCTGTAGATGTATTTGCATTACAGCAATAACACTGTCTCCTTTGGTCATTTTGCAGGCAATTGAAAACATCGACACTTTGGCTAATCTTGACAGTCTGTTCCTTGGGAAGAATAAAATCACCAAGCTCCAGAACCTGGATGCGCTGACAAACTTGACTGTGCTCAGTATACAGGTATTGGTTCTACTTTGTACTGTTGCCTTCTGAACAGCGCTGGTTGCCTGAACCACCTTGTGATTTATGATAAGCTCTTCTGATTCAGCAGGTCTTCAGTTTTTGAGCCAAACTCCTCTACTGGAAGAAAGTGTGATGTTCTCTGTGTTATCTTCTCATGTTTTCATACTAAACAAGTCTCATCCTTTCATACTAAATGAGATTAACAGACATTGATAAAATGATAAAATAAATGTTTGATTTTTATGGAACAGAGAACAAGAAATGAGTGTTATCCCCTATTTCCTTCCTGAAATACTCTTTCCTAATATATTGCAATAACATCAAATGAGTTATTCCAGGGAGGCTGCCAGTTACTCCAGGTACTCCAGTGAGCTCAGTGTTGCTACTCCCTGAACAGGGAAGAAATGTGAACAATCCTGTGTTAATGAAATCTGTCCTTAATGAGCTTATGGAAAGTTCCTTCCTTTTCTTAAAAGGTGGAATAAAAGACACTGAACTAATTTCTTTCATTGAGTCTCTTCCTCATCCACCTGACAATGCTACTTCATTCTATATCTCTTACAGCTGCTGGTAAGAAAGCCATACTCACAACATGTTGTAGTACCTGTACGTGTCATTATTCTATAGGACGTAAAGAATTAGGTACAGCAGAGTGTATTGGGATTGAAGTGTTGTGACTTATCTTCTGACCATTCCACTGCAAAGACCTACAAAATGAATGCTATTAGTGGCTTGTTTCTAAAAACACCAAGAGGAAAACTTTTAGGCTACAACTTTTAATGGGAAGATCAGAGTCTGATTCTTCTAAACTTTGAGACTTTGTCTCCCATGGAACTTCCTTGTGCGTTGGTGGTACAGAGATCAAACGAGCTGAGCTGATGTGTGGACCTAAGCAGACTGTTTCCCCTTCGCATCCATACTTCAGAGAAATGCTTTTTCTCCAGTGACTCACTTGGGTTTTGGTTTGTTCAGAGTGGACTTACACTGCTGTTACACTTTCAGAATAACCGTCTGACCAAGATTGAGGGGCTGCAGAGCTTGGTGAATTTGCGTGAGTTGTACCTCAGCCACAATGGCATCGAAGTCATCGAGGGACTGGAGAACAATGTGAGTAGGCTTTTGCTAACTGTGTGACAGAATTGCTGCCCTAAGCTGCTCCTGTTAGTGTCTGTGCTTTTCTGGAAGCTTTTGTTCCTCACCTTCCCCAGTTACATGTGGGGTCCTGAGTCTCTTGAAAAGACCACACAGATCCAAGTATTTTTTACGTTTTGATATCTTGCATGGGTGAAGCTCCTCTAGATCTTCTGGAGTAGAATTGTGCTTCCCCTCCCCAGGTCATGAAAACAAGTTACATAAGCCTGTAGCGTTTTCATTCTCACCCAACAGTAGATGCCATTGTCAGAGAGCAAAGACAATCTAGAACTTAGTTGGCTCTCTGCAAGTCAGAAAAAAAAAAAAAACCTTTTCCTAAAACTGCTGAGTTTCCTGCAGCAAAAAGTTTGTTCAGCTCTGCTGCTTGAGAGGACACTTATGATCTGATTTTTAATGGATTCCTTCTCTTAATGTACTATGAGGAAAGCTGACTCTTTAGGAGCCCTTGGCTGGAAGTTGCCATCCAGCCAGTAACTGCTTTCGTTTTGTCACATGGCTTCTGGGAGGTCAGTAACCCAATTTAATTAAAAACAGTCTTCCTTTCTATATTTAGGCAGTAAGAGTTCTTGGGCTGCATGTAAGCAGCTCGCAATAACGTGTCTTTACTTCTGACAGTTTCCATCTCTGGATCCTATCTGGGCCCATCTCTGGGCCTAGAAAAAGTGGGACAGAGAAGATGAAAGGAAATCCTGTGTAATGTTTTTGTGTTTGCTTGTCTAGAACAAACTCACAATGCTGGACATTGCATGCAACAGGATCAAGAAGATTGAAAATATCAGTCACCTAACAGAGCTGCAGGAATTCTGGGTAAGCACAAGCTGGAGCTGAAACATCTGTACAATGGTGAAAGAAACCCTTCAGGTGGGAAGCAGTGGGAAGGTGGTGTACACGTATGTCTTGTTCCAGTGACCAAGTTTAAGATCTTGACAGTCTGCATGGATAGAGTATACGATGGTTTCTCCTATGGAAGGAATTGAGCTTAAAAAAAACATCTTTGCAGGGCTTTGCTTAGTGCTAAAGAGCCTGCCTCTACCCGGGAAATAGACCCTGCTTTCACGCTTGTGATGGTTATGAAACAGCCCTGCTGTGTCCTATTTCTGCAGATCTCATCTTTCTTTAAGTGAGCATGCCAGTGTAATGAGGGAGGCTGATACTGGGTCACCACTGCTATGGAGCACAGTACCTGTTTAGAACAGAGTTCATATGTTCAGATCGTTATAAATATGAAGAAAATGAAACCATCTTCTGGTTTACTTCCATTCCTGTGAGGGAGATAACTGTTCAGGGTTGCTTCTGTTTGTTTCTGGCACCCTAAATAGCTAAGCCCTTTGTCATTCATAAGTCTTGTCAGGAAATATGCAAGACACCCCCTCCTGAAACATTATATTTGGGAGCTGTGTACATAGCCGCTCACGTTTTGGGGAAAGAAGCAGCAGATGTTTACAAGTTGGCACATGCTTTAGCTCTTGTAGAGTGACAAGGCTGAGAATAAGAGTTGTGCTGCTTAGTGTCTGTCATTTGGAGTTTAAATAACTAAACTTTAGGACAGAGGTTGAGATAAAGGTGTGGAAAGCAGCTGCAAATGAAGCCAAGTTAAAAGCTGGAGTCCAAGCTACTTAACCTGTTTTCCTCATCTTGCAGAGTGGCTTAGGAGACAGGTAGAGGTGTTACCTGGCTGTGCCTATTCCATAAGGAACTCTTTAAAAAACAGGAGCTGAGAAGCCCTGTTTAACATGGCATCTTTTGGGTGGTAAAAATGAGCCAGTGTAGTGTGGCCAGCTTGGGACCTGTTGTGATCCTTTCCAGTTTCCTCCAGTCTTCCTCTTAGCTGTTGCTCTGCTTGGAGAAGATGGTGTTGCACAGCTGTTTCCACTTGTTTTCCAGAAAGCAAAGGGAAGATCTTAACCTCACTGGACTTCCTTTGCAAAAACACTAGTGCGTTTAAAGATGTATTTTTTTTTTTTTGTCAAAGCAGACCTTTGGCCAACATCTGTTCGCTGAACCTGGAAAATGCTTTCCTGACTTTTTTCCACTTTAACACTCTTAAAAAAAAAAAGTGTGCTTTTTGATAAAGAGTAGGGCAGAATTTTCTCTGATGTGAACAAGTGCTGCATCTACCAATTTATTTTTTTTCTCTCACTGTACAGCTGAAGCCACATAACAAAGTCCTGTAACACCTTAAGGAAGCAGAATTTCAAATCTTAGATACTTGTAGCAATCTTCTAACAAGTATCCCAGTACCACCTCCTGAGTGGAGAGACTGAGACATCTGAAGGTCAAGTGACTTGGCTGAAGTAATGTTGCAGCAAGCTGCAGCAGAATGAAAGAGCTGACAGGTTTTCTTCAGAGTTTTAGTCCAGGGTTTTAGCACTGGAACTCTGGCAGTCCCAGCGATGAAGCAGTTTTCTTTCATTGAACTTTCATTTTCAGGAAGAAATTCTTTGGTGTGAAGGTGGTGAGGCACTGGCCAGGGTTGCCCAGAGAAGCTGTGGCTGCCCCATCCCTGGAGGGGTTCAAGGCCAGGTTGGAGGGGGCTTGGAGCAACCTGGGCTGGTGGGAGGTGTCCCTGCCCAGGGCAGGGGGGTTGGAATGAGATCTTTAAGGTCCCATCTAACCTGAACCGTTCTGTGAACAAGCTGGAGTGAGGTAACTGAAGAAAACAGAGCTGCTGATCTGCCACACAGCAAACATGGTGTACAAAGTTTCAAGGTTACCATGGGTGCCCGATGCAAGAAAGAACAGTTGTTGAGGGGTGCCAGAGCCAACCCATTGAAAATTTTTTTATTATTTTTATTTAAAGGTGGTATTGCTTTGGTGACTGCCTCTATATCCAAAGGCAAAGGGTGGCAGCAGTCTCTAGGCTGGACAGCAAGTCCAACCTTGCACACTTGGCTTCCTTGCCAGACACTTGAACCATTCCCCTCATGTGGGAATTCCTTTGTGGTGCCAGCAATGGGGCAGCTCCTGGGATGACAGGAGGAGAGCCTGAATTGGAGAGCTTGGGGCTTTCTCTGGAGGGCAGAAGCAGTTTTTGTAGGGAAGTGATGTCAAGGGAAGAGGAAAACATCACTTCTCAGTTATGGGTTTGGGAGTTATCAGTTTGAGAGCTTTTTTTAATGTTTCCTGGAAAGTCATGACAGTAAGGGTAGATGTCACAGTGGAAGAAAATCTTGACATAAAGATTTCCACCCTTTAAATGAGCAGTGTATGGGCTGGGGCACTGTATGAAGAGACCGTCTCAGTGTCTTGCTGGGTCTTTCCCAGCATAATAGAATCATAGAATTGCCCAGGCCGGAAGGGACCTCCAAAGGTCATCTAGTCCGACCCCCCCGCAGTCAGCAGGGACACCCCCAACTAGACCAGGTTGCCCCATCGAGCCTCACCTTGAATATCTCCAGGGAAGGGACCTCAACCACCTCCCTGGGCAACCTGTTCCAGTGCTCCACCACCCTCACAGTGAAGAACCCCCTCCTAATCTCCAGCAATCCTAATAGCTGGACTGGATACACTGTCTGAAGAGGGGAGCATTTGACCAGAAACGTGGGGAGTGTGGGGAAGTTGGTTAGCGAGGCCTGGAGCGTGAGACAAGAAAGCACATCTCAGGGGCTCCAGGGGTAAAAGGATCATCTTATGTACATGAAGGCTGCACAGCATTCCTGCCCCTGGGTAGCAGTAATCCTGAGCGGCGCTGGTGTGGCTCGGTTCCTGCTAACCAGGCTTATCTTGGGAGTGTCTGTGTGAGTGTGCCTGTATGTGCTCTGCAGATGAATGATAATCTCGTCGAGAGCTGGAGTGACCTGGATGAGCTGAAAGGAGCGAAGAACTTGGAAACTGTGTATCTGGAGCGAAATCCCTTGCAGAAGGATCCCCAGTACCGGCGCAAAATCATGCTGGCCCTTCCAACTGTCCGGCAGATTGATGCCACGTTTGTTCGATTCTGAGCCTCCTGCTGCCCTCTCTCTCCTGTCCTCTTTGGAGACATGTCCCAACTGGGTTTTTTTTATCCACTTACCACTCCCCAGGTCTTCAGTACACTGACACTCATAAAGCAAATGGTCAATGAAAAGCACTGAATACCAGATCTTGTGTACAATGCACTTGTTGTTTTTGAAATGTTGTTATTAAATCTTAACACAAGAGTTCCTTGTGCTTGTGTCTGTTATTTATGGGTGAGATTTTTTCCAGAAATTGTTTGCCAACAGACTGGAGCCACTTGCTGACTTTCATTGGTTCTGTGACACACCTTCAGGTTAGTAATGTCCTAGCAAATATCCTTTCCAGATCCAGACTCAGTTGTTGTCTGTAAAAATGTGAAAAGACAGTGACAGTGCTGACGCACAGAAGAATCTGATAGAGGTGCCCATCCGAGTTACCAGGTTGGGAGTCAGTGTTAACTATCTGCTTGTGAAACCCGGGGAGGGAGGGGGAAGCCTTTCCATAGCAATTTTAATGGTTGGTTGGTTGGTTTTGGTTTGTTTTTTCTTTAAACACAGCTACAAGCCCCTTAGAGGCCTGAGGACAAGTAGCTTGTGGTATGAAAGCACTGTGGGGATATACATGCCTGGATGAGCTGCTTGTCTTCACAGAGCCACTGCACTTAAGTCTAGTGCTGTCAACTGGAAAAGGGGTTAAAAGGAGAGATGGGAGGGAAGATGGATTCTATACTTCAGGAGGTGAGGGCTCTAGTTCAGTCTTGTAGGCTCTTTATTGGTGGTTGTGGCTTCGTTTGCCTCTTGATTTCCTGGGATTTGTCAGAGCAAAATACAGCAGATGCCAAGGTGTATCATTTCTCCTTCCTGGGCTGAAGCTGAGGCTGCTTCCGCATCCACTCCAGAACAGGGCAGTGATGGATGTGGCCAGCAGTTCCTTGGTGGTCACATTGAACTTCTCCAAGGCCTGAAGTGAAGCTGAAAGACTCAGTGGACATTCTAATCTTAATGGAAATGAGTGGAGCGACTCTAGAGGGAGCCATTGATTTAGTGTGATTTCAAGTATGTCCTTCAGCTTGCAAATGCTGTCCAGGTCCCTTGGTAGAAACTCCTGACAGAGCCCACCTGCCTGGAGTGACACGTGCTTGGATTGCAGTTTTGGCAGCATGAGTCTGGAGAAGAGTAAGACATAGACCTCTCTAAAGGGGTTTCAAAACAGCTTTGTATTGATGTGGGAGGAGGCAGGAAGATTACTGTGGTGTAGTGGAAGCTGCTGCCTGTTTCACTGCTGTGTCTCTGTCATTCAGCGATTTAATACCTGTTGAGTGACAGCTGTCACCTTCAAGCTGTGGGTGCCTGCTGGAGTAGCCTTTATTTGTGGTTCAAGTTGCTGAGCACTTTTGTGAATGCAGCCTCTTGGAGTATTTAGGAAGTGGGATTTTTTTGTGGCCAAGGTACTCAGCATCATCATTTGCTTCTTAGTAATACTAAGTTAATATGACTGATACTAATGTTACTGCTGCTGGTCAGCAAGGTAAGGGTTTGGTGGTACTTTGTTACAGATGGTGTTTGCACTCAGGAAACAATGTGAATCCTGTCCTGCTTGCACTAAGTACTGCGATGTGGCCTTGCTGTCCCCCCGCCCTTGTGTTTGATGTGGGCAATTGAACGTCATGCTCCCAGTGGCTGGAAAACCGCCCTGGAAGCACTTGCCATCTGCCACCCTGTTTGTCTAATGACTGTGTGGCTGCTCCAGGGGAACACCGCTGCCCGGCTGGCACGGGTGTTGGAGCTGTGTGGCCCTGGAGAAGGGATTGTGTGAGTGGCTCTGCCGAGGCTGCGGGGGAGGTTTCCATGCGTCCTGGCCTATGGGATCTATAGGATCTTTCTGTTCAGTGGACCTGTGAGGTGTCTGGGAGACATTTCCAACGGGGTCTGTAGCATTTGCAGAAGAACATAGCAATGAAATATGTATTTTAAATATGCAAGCTGTTCAAAGGATATGGGGGCAGAGTGGCTGGAGCTGCCTGGCACAATCCTAATAGCTGGACTGGATACACTGTCTGAAGAGGGGAGCATTTGACCAGAAACGTGGGGAGTGTGGGGAAGTTGGTTAGCGAGGCCTGGAGCGTGAGACAAGAAAGCACATCTCAGGGGCTCCAGGGGTAAAAGGATCATCTTATGTACATGAAGGCTGCACAGCATTCCTGCCCCTGGGTAGCAGTAATCCTGAGCGGCGCTGGTGTGGCTCGGTTCCTGCTAACCAGGCTTATCTTGGGAGTGTCTGTGTGAGTGTGCCTGTATGTGCTCTGCAGATGAATGATAATCTCGTCGAGAGCTGGAGTGACCTGGATGAGCTGAAAGGAGCGAAGAACTTGGAAACTGTGTATCTGGAGCGAAATCCCTTGCAGAAGGATCCCCAGTACCGGCGCAAAATCATGCTGGCCCTTCCAACTGTCCGGCAGATTGATGCCACGTTTGTTCGATTCTGAGCCTCCTGCTGCCCTCTCTCTCCTGTCCTCTTTGGAGACATGTCCCAACTGGGTTTTTTTTATCCACTTACCACTCCCCAGGTCTTCAGTACACTGACACTCATAAAGCAAATGGTCAATGAAAAGCACTGAATACCAGATCTTGTGTACAATGCACTTGTTGTTTTTGAAATGTTGTTATTAAATCTTAACACAAGAGTTCCTTGTGCTTGTGTCTGTTATTTATGGGTGAGATTTTTTCCAGAAATTGTTTGCCAACAGACTGGAGCCACTTGCTGACTTTCATTGGTTCTGTGACACACCTTCAGGTTAGTAATGTCCTAGCAAATATCCTTTCCAGATCCAGACTCAGTTGTTGTCTGTAAAAATGTGAAAAGACAGTGACAGTGCTGACGCACAGAAGAATCTGATAGAGGTGCCCATCCGAGTTACCAGGTTGGGAGTCAGTGTTAACTATCTGCTTGTGAAACCCGGGGAGGGAGGGGGAAGCCTTTCCATAGCAATTTTAATGGTTGGTTGGTTGGTTTTGGTTTGTTTTTTCTTTAAACACAGCTACAAGCCCCTTAGAGGCCTGAGGACAAGTAGCTTGTGGTATGAAAGCACTGTGGGGATATACATGCCTGGATGAGCTGCTTGTCTTCACAGAGCCACTGCACTTAAGTCTAGTGCTGTCAACTGGAAAAGGGGTTAAAAGGAGAGATGGGAGGGAAGATGGATTCTATACTTCAGGAGGTGAGGGCTCTAGTTCAGTCTTGTAGGCTCTTTATTGGTGGTTGTGGCTTCGTTTGCCTCTTGATTTCCTGGGATTTGTCAGAGCAAAATACAGCAGATGCCAAGGTGTATCATTTCTCCTTCCTGGGCTGAAGCTGAGGCTGCTTCCGCATCCACTCCAGAACAGGGCAGTGATGGATGTGGCCAGCAGTTCCTTGGTGGTCACATTGAACTTCTCCAAGGCCTGAAGTGAAGCTGAAAGACTCAGTGGACATTCTAATCTTAATGGAAATGAGTGGAGCGACTCTAGAGGGAGCCATTGATTTAGTGTGATTTCAAGTATGTCCTTCAGCTTGCAAATGCTGTCCAGGTCCCTTGGTAGAAACTCCTGACAGAGCCCACCTGCCTGGAGTGACACGTGCTTGGATTGCAGTTTTGGCAGCATGAGTCTGGAGAAGAGTAAGACATAGACCTCTCTAAAGGGGTTTCAAAACAGCTTTGTATTGATGTGGGAGGAGGCAGGAAGATTACTGTGGTGTAGTGGAAGCTGCTGCCTGTTTCACTGCTGTGTCTCTGTCATTCAGCGATTTAATACCTGTTGAGTGACAGCTGTCACCTTCAAGCTGTGGGTGCCTGCTGGAGTAGCCTTTATTTGTGGTTCAAGTTGCTGAGCACTTTTGTGAATGCAGCCTCTTGGAGTATTTAGGAAGTGGGATTTTTTTGTGGCCAAGGTACTCAGCATCATCATTTGCTTCTTAGTAATACTAAGTTAATATGACTGATACTAATGTTACTGCTGCTGGTCAGCAAGGTAAGGGTTTGGTGGTACTTTGTTACAGATGGTGTTTGCACTCAGGAAACAATGTGAATCCTGTCCTGCTTGCACTAAGTACTGCGATGTGGCCTTGCTGTCCCCCCGCCCTTGTGTTTGATGTGGGCAATTGAACGTCATGCTCCCAGTGGCTGGAAAACCGCCCTGGAAGCACTTGCCATCTGCCACCCTGTTTGTCTAATGACTGTGTGGCTGCTCCAGGGGAACACCGCTGCCCGGCTGGCACGGGTGTTGGAGCTGTGTGGCCCTGGAGAAGGGATTGTGTGAGTGGCTCTGCCGAGGCTGCGGGGGAGGTTTCCATGCGTCCTGGCCTATGGGATCTATAGGATCTTTCTGTTCAGTGGACCTGTGAGGTGTCTGGGAGACATTTCCAACGGGGTCTGTAGCATTTGCAGAAGAACATAGCAATGAAATATGTATTTTAAATATGCAAGCTGTTCAAAGGATATGGGGGCAGAGTGGCTGGAGCTGCCTGGCAGAAAAGGACCTGGGGGTGTTGGTCGCCTGTCGGCTGAACAGGAGCTAGCAGTGTGCCCAGGTGGCCAAGAAGGCCACCAGCATCCTGGCCTGTGTCAGGAACAGCGTGGGGAGTAGGGCCCGAGAGGTGATCATCCCCCTGTACTCGGCACTGGTGAGACCCCACCTTGAGTACTGTGTCCAGTTTTGGGCCCCCTACCATAAAAAAGACATTGAGGTGCTGGAGCGGGTACAGAAAAGGGCAACGGAGCTGGTGAGGGGTCTGGAGCACAAGTCTCCTGAGGAGAGGCTGAGGGAGCTGGGGTTGTTCAGCCTGGAGAAGAGGAGGCTGAGGGGAAACTTTATTGCTCTCTACAACTCCCTGAAAGGAGGGTGTAGAGAGGTGGGTGTCGGTCTCTTCTCTCAAGTCACAGGCGACAGGACGAGAGGAAATGGCCTCAAGTTACACCAGGGGAGGTTCAGGCTGGATATTAGGAAAGATTTTTTTCACTGAAAGCCCATTGGAATGGGCTGCCCAGGGAGGTGGTGGAGGCACCATCCCTGGAGGTGTTCAAAAGACGGGTTGATGTAGTGCTGGGAGGTATGGTTTAGTGATGGTGATGCTTCTTGTTTGTTGTGCGGGTGTCTATTTTTGTCAGTCAGGTTGACAGTTGGACAAGATGATCTTTAAGGTCCCTTCCAACCTAGAAGATTCAGTGATTCTGTAGATTTGCAATTTCTCGGGAGGGAGGGAGGGAGAAAGTCAAACTGGCTGTTTTTAAGGAAGCAGATCCCTTTGCACTTCTAGGGATTGGACCAGAGCTCTTAGTGATGCAGTGTTCGTGTTAGCAGGAGATGTGCTTGTCACTGCATATCAGCCTCAAAGGTCTCGTTGGACCACTGCCTGTCAGAGCTGCCCTCCATCCCGCTGCCCTGTCAGACGAGAGAGACATGGTGGGGTGTCAGGAAATTTCCTCTTGGCCATACATTCTGATCTGACATGGATTTGAATCTTTGAAAGAGTGAGGTGAATCCCTTCTTCAGTAGGAGACCAGTAGTTTGAAGCAGAACAGTGTGGCCCTGGGGAAGCTTTTGGATGTTCCATTTGCGGGCTGAGTTCCTTTGGCTCATCTGGCACAGCTCTGCCACGGAGTGTCATGCCATGGAAGCCGCTGGAGGTGGTGATGCCAGGTTTGGCTGGAGGAAGCTGGACCCTGCTATGCCACCAAACTGGAGTGATCCACCTCGTCCTTGGCCAGGCGCAGGGCCCTCCAGGATGCAGAGAGGGGACACCTGCCACCTCTCTGTTGCTTGTTGCATGCGTGACCCCCAGCTCCACTGAACCCTGTTTGCTCAGGGCTATTTGGGGTCCCCACCCCAAGTTCAAACAAAGGCAGGGCCTGCTCCAGGCTGCTCTGAGGAAGGTGCTTGGAAACCTGTCCTCTGCTCCTCTTCCTCCCACCCAGCTCTCAGTGGGAGGAACACCCAGCCTGGCGTTTCCCACGACAGGAAGCAGCCATTGCCTGCTGGGTTAGAGCAGGGGGGTGGCACTTCTCGCTCCCTCCCCAGCCGAGGAGAAGCAGGCAAGGAGCCGTGGTAAGGTGGGAGGACCCTGTGCTTGGTGCTCGGACCCGGTGCCACAGGAGGAACAAGTAGGGCAGGGGCCCTGACAGCAGGTATGGCAGAAAAGCTGCAGGTTTGGGGTCTTGCTGGGAGCTGCAGGAGCGGGGCGGGATGTGGCAGCTTCCTGGGGAGCTCCTGGCCTTGCTGCTGCTTCCCCACCGGGATCTCTCTCCCCAGCTCCAAAGCAGGGCTTGGAGGTGCCTGTCGGGCCGTTGTGGGATCAGCTGAGGTTTTTATCACTGTCAGCTGGGAGTGATGACCAGACACTGGAGCCCTGCAGAGATGCGTGCCCGTGTGCTCCAGATGTCAAAAGAGCTTCAGGGTGTGATGGAGACTTTTTAGGGAGTAGATCAGTCCAGAGCTTTTCAGAATACAGGTGTGTTTCCTCAGGGGGATTCTGTGCCTGGCACGCGTCTCTCCAGCTCTCCTGGCTAGCCTGACTGGAGCTTTGGAAGGTCACCAGACCCAAACCAAGAAAAATTCGGTGCTGCCTAGCAACTCCTTTGACTTGGTAGTTGAAAAGGGTGTAAATGAAGCTAGAATTTGGCCCAAGGTGTGGAAGTTTAGAGGGGGGTTGGGTGAAGGTGTCCGGGGAGCTGAGATGCTCTAAGGGGATTAGTTGGAGGTTGCCCTTATTCCTGAGCATGTTCCTGGTTTTCTGGGCCCCCAGCACATCCTCCAAGTGTGACTGACTTCACGTTTGCTGTGATTCCAGGTGTGTCTTCATCATGTCATGCGAGTCTCTTGCTGGTTGCCTCTGGTGGTTTACCAGGAGCCTGGGGTTGTCATGGAATGGTTGCAGGGCCCTCTTCCCAGGAGGAGCTTGGCCTTTTCAAGGAGCCCAGCTGGGGACATTTTGGGTGGTACAACATTCAGAAGCTCAGGCTCTTCGTGTCACCTTTAAATCTCTTCATAGTCTGAGCCCTTTTTGTCTCTGCACTAGCCAGTCCTTACCGTAGGAGCATGAGTCCCAACTTGTTCCTGTGAACTCTTTACTTTGAGGAGTGGGTTTCTAATGCTTTTAGGTGAAGTTAGCAGATGTCTTCCTCCTGCTCCATTGATGCCCAGAAGAAGCGCTTCATATCAGAAAAGCTCTGGTGGTACAGATTGTCAATGACTTCTGCAAAGGGGTGTTTTGCCCACCTTGCTTTTGGCCAGGGACACATGGTGATTTGAGAATCTGAGGCTGTCTGGTGATTCCTCTTTACACTACCTGTCTTGAAAGTAAAGATGAAAAGCCACGTTATTTCTGAGGAGTAACCTGATGTCATTAGAAAGACCAACTCCATTTCACCGCTGTTTATCAACAAACTCAGAACAACAGTGTAAAAGAGCATGTCGTGTGATGGAGGTAACGACCATGGTCACCCCCCTTAAATATTTGGAGAAATGGGAATGCTTTTACCCCACTCTATGACTGATGGAGCTGTTTTCCCTGGTTGATGGGTAGCCCTCACTGTTAGCAGTGCTACTGGTGGCTTTTATCTAGCATCTTCGGAGTGCAACCACTAAATCAGCTAAAACACAAACATCTGGCTTGAGGAGGACAAAACTGAACCAGCAGCTCTTGCCTCGATCAGTAATGATCTTCACAATAACAAAATACGTTACTGAAGGACACATGGAGGTTACTGGGCTCCTTCTCTAGGTGAAGGATGCACTAAAAAAGAATACCTTTTTCCTTTTGCTGTATGTGCAATGTCCTCCTCCCTGTCTGGCTGCCATTTGTGCTGCTGCAACACCTTCCTGCTCCCTCCGCCTCTGCAAAGGGCATCTTTCTTGGCTTCTTATTCAACTCTTCTGTGTCTAGGCCAGTGTCAGCCATCATGTGATGTTCCCATCTCCCACCTTGACTTCTCAAGGTGTTTCCAGTTCCAAAACTGAGAGCTGGGGAGCTTGGTTTGCCACTTCTTTTGGATGTGGAGTGCTTGGGCTGGTCTGGAGAGGGCGTCCCTGGCTTCTCTGTTACTGGGTCACATGTGCTGCTGGACATGCCTTCGAGCTGGGTCACCCCACAGGGAGGGTGGTGGAAAGTCCTTCCCCACAGTGAGAGAGTCAAATGTTGAAAAAAGAGAGGAGGTGGGGGGTCCCCACTGTGCCTTTGGCTGAAGTGGTGGAGGAGGAGGCGCACTCTGAGAGGGTCTAGGTGGCAAAGGGACAACACTGCACAAGACCACTGACCACTCATGTCTCCTTGTTTTCTACCTGGAATCATTCCTGATGGTAGGCAGAGCAGGGTTCCAGGTCTCGCCATATGTGGGCAGGAGCTGAGGGGCTGGCAGAGAAAGGAGCGAGGCCACGTTGCTAGCACTGGTTCTCTGGCACTGCCAGAGAGGGAGGTGGGGCTGTGGGGGCATCTGTGTGCTGTGGGCAGGCGTCAATTGCCTGCTTCTGCTTCTCAGCACCAGGAGAAAGGGACATGAAGGTTTGCCATGCAGAGGAGGAGGACCACGGAGGATCCCTGCTGCAGCCTGGTGGGTCAGGACAGCAGAGGCGCTCGCTATGGCAGCCTGAGTGAGGAGGCCATTGAAATACCTCAGGTGGGTGGCTGTAGCCCATCACCCCTCACAATGGAGCTACCTGGGGAATTGCCGCTCTCATTGCCCTGTATGCCTTACTTCCAGCCTAGCAACTCGGTCCTGGGCCAGAAGAGAACCACCAACATCTTCAGCGATGGCAGTACAAGGATAGGTGAGGGAGAAGGGCTGGTCTTTGAGGTCAGTTCCTTTCCGTCTTGGCAAGGAGACTGGGGCTGAATGGGGCCCAGTGGGTTGAGGAGAATGGGTAAAGCCCCTGGGGTCCATGGCTGGAGCTGGTGGCAGCAGGTCCTTCCCACTGTGACTGGTCTGTACAGCATACCTAGAGGGCATCAGACCTCTTGCAAGCCTTGGCAGGTGCTTCCATACCTGGGTGCTCGAGCGTTTCCCTGCTGCAAGATGGCCGTGGTCCCCAATTCACGTTAATAGGGTCTTCTAGCTTCCTGCCTACTGTGCTAAAACCTCCCTGGTGAGGTGGCTGGCAGCCCCTCCCAGACCAAACATGTCTTTCCGTTGTGAGCAAAACAAGACAACACCCAGTCCTGTGAGAGCACCAAGCCCTCCAGGAGAGGGACAGGCAGGATAGGGATGGCTTCGGCATCTGCTGTCCTTCCCAGCCATAGGGTGGGATACCAGCTCCCTTTCCTTGCTGCAGACTTTGTCTTGGTGTGGGAAACTGTCCCCTGGGAGCTGAGTGGGCAGCAGGACAGCTGTGAGAACTGGGACTTGCAGGAGACATCTGCCACTATCCACAGGACCTGGCGGAAGAACTTTCTGGACAAGCTTCATGCTTCTGGGATCCACATGGAGAAGGTACCCGGGGACCTGACTTCCAATTTCTACCCCCTGTGATATCTGCAGCTTTGCTCAATGAGTTGGGAGGGGGGATGCCATGCTGTGGAGGCCCCTGCATGGGAGGGGAGCCCAGGCTCGCAGGCAGTTGAGCTAGAATGTGGGGTGGGATGTGCTTGTGCTTTTCTCTACTGGCTCAGCTCTGCTGGGCTGATCCACACCCATGCGGAGTCAGCCTGGTGCCTCCTGCAGAGACCTGTGCTGGTGCCAGCAGCCTCATCTCTGCTGGGGTCTCTTTCTCCCAACAGCACGTGACCCATGCGGAGAAGAAGGTGGTGCATTACCTGCTGCTGAGCGCACCCTGGCGCGTGCTCTGCTACTACGCTGAGGAGCTCCAGCTCCGTGTGCCACTGCAGGTGGGTGGCTGTGGTGCCTGAGCTCACTGGGGATGAGAGGTGGTACCCCTAGTGCTCACGGGTAAAAAAGGCCCCCACTCTGGGTGACAGGCTGGGCAGCTGCTTGTTGTGGGTCTTTCATGGGGTTTGCAACCTCCTTCCTTTCCAGTGGACCCAGCAGCTCTCAGTAACTGGTCTTCCCCTTTGCACAGTTATGGGATCCCACCTTGTTCCCCTTCTGTTCCCCTCCAGCACTCCATCCCCTCTCTCCCTCATCCTTGAAGAGCAGGCTCCCACGCTCAAGCAAGACAACACTCACATGCAGGAGCAAGACAGATTGGCTGCTGTCGTGCTCCTGCTCCCTCATCTAGAGATGTTTCTGCTGCCCATGTAGGTGCTGCCCAGGCAGACCTCCAACTGGTCAGCCAGCGTGCTGCAGTGGCTGGGCATCCCCAACCTGATGGCTCAGGAGGTTCCCAACCTGCCACTGGACTACTACACCTGTCCCTTCAAGGCCAACAAGCTGCGCTGGTGAGCACCCCAGGAGAAACTATGTTGGGAGGTGGTGCCTGCCAAGCACCAGGCTCTGCTGAGCTGTTCTTCCACACCCTTCCAGGTTCCTGGGGAGTGATGAGCAGGACACCTTCTTCTCCACCACCCAGCGGCACCAAATTGTGAGCAGCAGGGCTGCCCAGGGACTCTACCTAGGTCCCGGGCAGGCTGCAGGGTCTCAGGGAGAAGTGCTGTGAGTGGGTGTGTCGTCTGTTGTCACAGTCTCAAAGGTCCCAGACTGGGTCACTGGGTGCTAGTAACTCCAGAAGGGATTAAAAGGCCTGGGTGGAAACCCATCTCTGGCCATCCAACATCTGGGAATCAGGCTTGGACTGGTAGCCAAAAAGCTGACTGGTGGTGAGAAGCCCTCTGCCCACCATGGGGAAAGGCTTTGCCCCCTCTCACCTCTCCGACATTGCCCCGGCAGCTCTACGAGATCCTGGCCACGACACAGTACGGCCACTCCAGGGAGCGGGAGGTGGGGATAGTCCGGCTGCTGAGTGAGAACGTCTTCACAGCCGCCTTCCCGCTACATGAGGCAAGACCCTGCTGTCCCCTGGGGACCCACCCCACCACCGGGCCCTGCACCCCGGCCAGCCCCTCACCCACCTCCTACCTCTCCTTGCAGGGTCCCTACAAGCTCCAGCCGGGAGCCTCCAGCCTCAGCCAGCGCCAAGTCCTCTTCCAGTACTGGGCCAGCTGGGGGAAGTGGAACAAGTACCAACCACTAGATCACATCCGCAAGTACTTTGGGGAGAAGATTGCTTTCTACTTCGCCTGGCTGGGTGAGTCCCTGCCGGCTCCAGAGCAGCTCCTGGCTCTCCCAGGTGCCAGGCAAGAGGCCACAGGCAGCAGCTCCCACCTGCCCCAGGATGTTCTCCGTTTCAAGGTGGCCCCATGAGCTATGCCCCACGTATCCTAAAAGGACTAGCTAGAGCCTGATGGGTACCTTGCAGCCCTGGGTCCATGCTCAGGTCCTCCAAACCCTGTGTGGTTTTAGGCTGGTGCTATGCTGTGCTTGGGCAGGTGTCAGTGGCTGGAGCTGCTCTTGGCTCGGTGGCCATGGTGGAGGACTGCAGAACTCACGCTCCCCATCCCCACTGTCTCCAGGTTTCTACACAGGATGGCTCTTACCTGCTGCGGTGGTGGGGATGGTGGTGTTCATCATGGGCATTTTCCTCATGTTCAATGATGTACCTTCGTAAGTGCTCTGACCTCCTGGGGTGATGGGGAGGAGGGCAGGGTTGGCTGTTGGGGTTTGACCACAGCACTCGTGGCAAAACTGCCGGTGAACAGTCCAGTGGGGAGTGGTGGGAAGGGCTGAGCCCTGACAGGCTGCTGGCTGCTCCTTCCTCACCTGTAGGCAGGAGGTCTGCAGCAGCGACGAGCGGTACTGGATGTGTCCTCTCTGCAAGACCTGTCCCTACTGGCAGCTCTCCACAATCTGCAGCACGTTCATGGTGAGGTCCTGGAGGGCAGCTCAGGGCTGGGGTGGAGATGTCCATCCCAACATTACAAGTGGTGTCCCACGGGGCTGGGTACTGGGACCCGTTCTCTTTAACATCTTTATCAATGATCTGGACGAGGGGATCGAGTGCACCCTCAGTCACTTCACAGACGACACCAAGCTGGGTGGCAGTGTTGATCTGCTGGAGGGTAGAGAGGCTCTGCAGAGAGATCTGGACGGGCTGGATCGATGGGCTGAGACCAATGGGAGGAGTTTCAACAAGGCCAAGTGCCAGGTCCTGCCCTTGGGTCCCACCAACCCCCTGCAGCGCTACAGGCTGGGGGCAGAGTGGCTGGAGCTGCCTGGCAGAAAAGGACCTGGGGGTGTTGGTCGCCTGTCGGCTGAACAGGAGCCAGCAGTGTGCCCAGGTGGCCAAGAAGGGCACCAGCATCCTGGCCTGTGTCAGGAACAGTGTGGGGAGTAGGACCTGAGAGGTGATGGTCCCCTGTACTGGGCACTGGTGAGGCCTCACCTCAAGGGCTGTGTCCAGTTTTGGGCCCCTCACCATAAAAAAGGCATTGAGGTGCTGGAGCGGGTCCAGAGAAGGGCAACGGAGCTGGTGGGGGGTCTGGAGCACAAGTCTCCTGAGGAGAGGCTGAGGGAGCTGGGGGTGTTCAGCCTGGAGAAGAGGAGGCTGAGGGGAGACCTTCTCGCTCTCTCCAACTCCCTGAAAGGAAGATATAACCGGGGGGGTTGGTCTCTGTTCCCAAGGAACAGGCGATGGGACAAGAGGAAACGGCCTCAAGTTACGCCAGGGGAGGTTCAGGTTGGAGATTAGGAAAAATTTCTTCACCAAAAGGGTTATCAGCCATTGGAATGGGCTGCCCAGGGAGGTGGTTGAGGCACCATCCCTGGAGGTGTTCAAAAGACGGGTTGACACAGTGCTCAGGGCTATGGTTTAGTGTTGGTTGGTGTGGTGTGTGGTGGGGTTTATTTGGGTTTGTTTGTTTGTTTGTGTTGTTGTTGTTTTTTATGGTTGGACTAGATGATCTTAAAGGTCCCTTCCAACCTAGGCGATTCTGTGATTAGCCTGTGCTGTCCCTGTCCACCTCTCCACCTCAGCCCCTGCTGTCCTGGTACTTCCTCACCCACCCGTCTTCCCATCCCTCCCTCCCCAGTGAAGGCTCCCGGGTGGCCCTTTCCACCTTCCCTCCCCAACTCCCCCATGGCTCAGGGACACCGAGGACCTGGCACTTACCACAGCAACTGTGCAGAGGGCAGTCCCTGCTGTCCTGACCTACCATCAGCTCCACTCTGCCCACAGGCAGGGCGGCTCTTTGACCATGGTGGGACCATCTTCTTCAGCATCTTCATGTCCCTGTGGGCAGTGCTGTTCTTGGAATTCTGGAAGCGGACCAATGCATCCCTTGCTCACCACTGGGACTGCTCCGAGTTTGAGGACATCGAGGTGGGGTCTGGCCCTCTGCAATGCCTCCCAAAACCACACAGACCAAAGCTACCAGGCATCCCTGACACCTTTCCCCCTCTTCTAGGAGCGGCCAAGGCCTCAGTTCACAGCCATGGCTCCCATGACGATAACAAACCCTATAACAGGGGCAGAAGAGCCGTATTTCCCCAAGCGCAGCCGCCTCCACCGGATTTTGGCTGGTTCAATGGTCATCATAATGATGGTAAGATCGTAGGGGCTGGAGCAGTGCCTGCCCACTGTCTGGGAGTGGTGGGATGGGATCCATTTGGGATAAGAGAGTGTGGGTTAAGATGAGGATGAACACAGGTGTCCCTGGTCTACGGTGGAACCTGTGGCGCTCCACTTGCACCCTGCTGTGCCCCTGCTCAGCTGCCCACCTTGAAACTCCCCTGGGACTCGTAGTGCCCTGGGTTAATCATGTTTTCATAGAATCATAGAATCATTCAGGTTGGAAGAGACCCTTGGGATCATCGAGTCCAACCATCTACCCTACTCTACAAAGTCCTCCCCTACACCATATCCCTCAGTACCCCATCTAAACGTCCCTTAAACACATCCAGGGATGGTGACTCAACCCCCTCCCTGGGCAGCCTATTCCAGTGTCTGACCACTCTCTCTGTGAAAAATTCCTTCCTAATGTTCAGTCTAAACCTACCCTGTTGGAGCTTGAAGCCGTTCCCTCTTGTTCTGTCGTTAATTACCTGTGAGAAGAGACCAGAACCAACCTCTCTACAGTGTCCTTTCAAGGAGTTGTAGAGAGTGATGAGGTCTCCCCTCAGCCTCCTCTTCCTCATACTAAAGTCCAGCTCCTTCAGCCGCTCTTCATGTGATTTGTCTTCCAGGCCCTTCACTAGTTTCGTTGCCCTCCTCTGCACTCGCTCCAGCACCTCCAGATCTCTCTTGTATTGAGGTGTCCAGAACTGGACACAATACTTGAGGTGTGGCCTCACCAGTGCCGAGTACAGGGCACGTCCCTACTTCTGCTGGTCTCCCTACTTCCTCTTCCTCATACTAAAGTCCCAGCTCCTTCAGCCGCTCTTCATGTGATTTGTCTTCCAGGCCCTTCACTAGTTTCGTTGCCCTCCTCTGCACTCGCTCCAGCACCTCCAGATCTCTCTTGTATTGAGGTGCCCAGAACTGGACACAATACTTGAGGTGTGGCCTCACCAGTGCCGAGTACAGGGCACGTCCCTACTTCTGCTGGTCTCTCTACTTCTGCTTTTTCTTTCCCAACACAAGCTGCTTCACGCTATGTTTGCAGATTGCCGTGGTGGTGATGTTCCTGGTCTCTGTTATCCTCTATCGGACAGTGGTCGCCATCCTCCTCTCCAGCTCAGGATACTTCTGGTTTGTGGCTTCGGTAAGAGGTGGCCAGAGCCACTCCCAGACCTGTTTCACTTGCTGGGCTTGCTCACCACCTTCCAAGCTCTGTGTGTTGCTTCTCCCTCTAGGCATCCCGCATTGCCAGCATCACTGGCTCAGTGGTGAACCTCATCTTCATCCTCATCCTCTCCAAGATATATATTTCCCTGGCTCATTTCCTCACCAAGTGGGGTAAGCTGACAAGGGTTTTGCTAGCCGGGTGGTGACAGGAGGGAGTGGTCAGTAAGGGCAGAGCACCAAACCCAAGAACAATCAGGAGGACCATGGCTTTATGGAGGAGAGGAGAGCTGGAAAAATAAGACCTTCAGTGAAAAGTGTTCTGGCAGCAGAGAGGAAAAAAAAAAAAAAAGAAAGGAAAAAAAAAAAAAAGGAGAAAAGAAGAAAGAGAGAGAGAAGGAGAATCCCGGAGGCCAAGACGAAGGACAAGTCCCGAGGAATAAAAAAAAAAAAAAGGAAAGGAAAAAAAAAAAAAGTCTGTAGGGTTCAACTGCTGGAGGTTTTCAATGGAAGTATCCAAGCTGATTTTTGAGGTCTGGAGAAGAAAAGCATGTGGGATATTTTTGTTGTATTTAATGAGCCACAAAGCGGAGCAGAGAAAGATTATTTTTTTGTGAAAAGCAAAAGGAATCTCCAGGCTGTGGACAAGCGGCAGGTGCCATTGAAAGGTCCCCATTGAAATGGGTACTGCAGTGGGTTTGAGGGCCCTGAGCCGGGGTGGGAGTGAGATTGGGAAGGGGGTAGAATTGGTTAAAGTTGAGCAATTTGGGGTGAATTTCACGATGATGTGGAAAAGCGTCCTGAAGCAGTGTAGAGTCACATCCCTGTGCTTCCCCCTGGCAGAGATGCACCGCACCCAGACCAAGTATGAGGACGCCTTCACCTTCAAAGTGTTCATCTTCCAGTTTGTCACCTTCTACTCCTCTCCTGTTTACATCGCCTTCTTCAAGGGGAAGTAAGGCCTTTGTGGGGAGCAGGGGTCTTGCCCATCTCCTGCAGCCCCTGAAGAGTGCTGCTGCCATCATGGGCAAGGAGCACCACAGCAGGTGGTGTGGTCCCACCAGAGAGTGGGAGCCCTCACAGGGCCTGGGCTTGAGGGCAGTGCCAGCCCACTGTGGGCTAACTGGTGCAACTGGTCCCAGTCTGGAGCTGGGAGACCCTCTCCATCAGAGGCAACCACTGACAGCCCTTTTGTTCCCCTTGGCGAGGGAGGACAATCCCTTCCTTCCCTGGTGTCCCTCTGGGTGCATCCTGGGCTCAGTGCCCGGGATCCCTGCTCACGGCTCTGCTCCTGCAGGTTCGTTGGTTACCCTGGGAACTACCAGAGCTTTCTGGGGGTCCGCAACGAAGAGGTGAGTGCCGGGTGGCAGATACACCGTGCCTGCCACCCCAGCTGGGGCCAGTGCGCGCTGCAGGGAAGCTTTCCCGTGCTCGGGGTCCTCCTCCCATCCCTGAGCGCCAGACCCGGCAGGCTGAGGGCCCCTCTCTCACCCCAGTGCAGCCCAGGTGGGTGCTTCATTGAGCTGGCACAGGAGCTGCTGGTTATCATGGTGGGGAAGCAGATCATCAACAACGTGCAGGAGGTGGCCATCCCGTGAGTACACTGTGGCTCGCTGGAGCCATCGTGCACCCCCAAGCCTACGCAGCATGGGCGCTTTGGGGCTCTGCTCTGCCCAGGGGGTGTTGAGCAATGTCAGCGGGCTGCAGCGGGGGACATGGCCTCTCTCGTCTCCCCAGGAAGCTGAAGTGCTGGTGGCACAAGAACAAGCTCCTCTCCAGCAAGAAGGCGGGCAAAGAGGGGGACTCGGTCCTAGTGGAGCAGGCGCCCTGGGTGATGGACCACCAGCTGCTGGTGTTTGAGGGGCTGTTTGATGAATACCTGGAGATGGGTAGGGACCAGTCTTGGGGTGAGGAGGGCTGAAGTGCTGGGAGGAAGCTGGTGAGGAGAGGCAAGAGCTGCAATAGCTCCCTGGAGAAAGGGACCAGCCATGGGAGCTTTTGCTCTGAGCAGCTGGTAGGTGCTGAGGGGAGAAGGGCTGCCCCACTCCCTAGGGGATAGGGCTGGGAGATGCTGCAGCTACTGCGGCTGTCTCTCACCTGGACCTCTCTGTGCTTCCTCTTCCTCTCAGTCCTGCAGTTTGGCTTTATCACCATCTTTGTGGTGGCCTGTCCCCTGGCACCCCTCTTTGCTCTGCTCAACAACTGGGTGGAGATCCGCCTGGACGCCCACAAGTTCATCTGTGACTATCGGCGGCCAGTGGCTGAGCGGGCACAGGGCATCGGCATCTGGTTCTCCATCCTGGAGGCCATCACTCACTTGGCCATCATCAGCAACGTATGCATGCTGGGCAGCCAGGCGGGGGGGAGGGGACTGCAAGAGGCACCCAGGGCTTCGGAGAAAAAACTGGTTTGGCCACTGCGGGATGCTGAGTGACAAGGGGAGCTGCTGTACCTGGGGTGGGTCTGGCTTTGCAGAAGGTGCAGCTCCAGCCGTGGGCGATGGGAAACCATCACCCTCCAGGGCACACAGCCCTGCTTGGATTTAACTGCAGGGTGAGAGCAGGACACAGCACCATGAGCAGCGAGCTGCTGTCTAGGACTGAGCAGCATTCTTGTCTGGTTTGTCAGGCTGTGGGCAAAGAGGTGGAAAGCTACCTCAGGAGCACAGGGTACGGAGGAGGTCCTGCCGGGGGACTGGGGCATACCCCAGCAGCAGGACCTGCTGCAGCCCTTCTCCCTGCTCGCAGGCCTTCCTCATCGCCTTCACCTCTGATTTCCTGTCCCGCCTGTACTATCAGCATGTCCACGACAGCGGCCTGCATGGCTACGTGAACTTCACCTTGGCATACGCGCCGTGGGACTTCGTCCTGCAGAGCAACACCACGTGCAGGTGGGAGCCCCCCTCCCACCTCGGCTGGCTCCTTGCCTCATGTGCTTCAGTTTGCACGTGGCTTTCACTGCTGCCACCACAGCAACTCTTTTGTTTAGCACAGCGGCCTTTAGCTGGGGCCAGGTTGTCCACCCACTTTCCTTAGGTCCCACACAATGGGGCAATGCAGGGGGCTGCTTGCCTGGCCTGGCTCGGCCCGGGGCTGGAACAAAAGCTCCCCGGTCATGGAGGGAGGTGTTTTTGCAAAGGAGAAAGTCCCCTGGGGCTGGGCTACCTGCACTTGCCTGGGTCCTGGCCAAGGGCTGGTTCTGCTGCACCCCATACGCTGGGCTGGGAGATCAGAGGGCGCAGGCAGCAGCACCTGGTGGTGTCACCTGCCGTGGAGGGGACAGAGGCGGCAGCAGCTGCACTTCACTCCCACAGGTACAGAGCCTTTAGGGACCGGGATGGCAACTTCACCTTGACTCACTGGCAGCTGCTGGCCGTACGCTTGGGCTTCATCATTGTGTTCGAGGTACCAGCTGCTGAGCCCTGCAGGGTGGCTCAAGGCACAGGGCTAGGGGTGAGGACCTGCCACCTTGGCCAACCTGCGCCTCCCTGCTCGCTTCCAGCACGTCGTTTTCTTCACTGGACGTGTGATTGCGTGGCTGGTACCTGACATTCCTGAGTCCGTCGAGGTCAAGGTGAAGCGCGAGCGGTACCTGGCCAAGGAGGCCCTGGCTGAGAACAAGGTGGGCTGCGGCAGCTCCTCCTTTAAAGCCTCTTCTGCTTTTAACTTGCACAGAGACGCAGGCTAAGCAAGAAGGCAGCCATGTAAGGAGCTGCACAGCCTCTGCAAACACCAGCTCCCTTTTTCTGTGATTCAGGTGTTCCTGGAGCGACGGGAGACAAGAAGCAAGGCCCGCGTCACGGACCCAGCTGCAGGCAGGGACTGGGAAAGGGAGCAGTTGGCCAGCAGCTGAGCGCTGCAGCACGTCCCACGGCACGGGGCCGGGACCCAAGGGCTGCCACCCGGCTCCTCCTCGGGCACGCTGTGACCCTCCCACGGGGCAGCCCCTGTGCCAAGCTTGGCCTGCCACAGAGCCTGTGGGTGCTGTGCAGGGGGGCCTGTCGCAGAAGGCAGATGAGAGGTTCTGGAGGAGGTAAGCAAGAGGGACCACGGCTGGTGCTTTCCTCTCCTCCCCTACACGGGCAGTGTCCCCACACCTCCCTCTGCCGCTGCCCAGTGGCCTTCTCACCTCCTCCTGCAACACAAATCCTGTCTCAGCAAGGGCATCGCTGCAGCAGAGGCTCTTGCATGCAAGAGGGAACCCCTCAGACCAGGTACGCCCAGCCAGGCAAGGGCTGCCTTGGATCTCAGCCCACCAGCAGAAATAATATCCGTGACACGCCAAGCTGTTTCAGGTTTTATTTTAGAATTTATAAAATTCCAGTGTCATCCATACTCATGAGCCTTTTTACATGTTTGCATATAGTCTCCAAATTCCAAAGTTAAGGCCAAGGGATCATTGCTATGGAAACGTACAATATGGAAGACGTCAAAGAGAGGAAATGGACACATGCCACAGTCTGCTGCAGGAGGGTGGTGGGGGAACAGTACTAGGTACAATCACTTCATGACCTTCTTTAGAGTGGAGGGTCGGGCTAGGGGGCACAAGCCCAGATGGTGGTGCCCCAAATGTAACTCAAGCCTAGCTGTGCAACTGGTGAGGGCATGGGGGGGGGGGGCGGGGGGGGCGA
>NW_015094503.1:186156-210002 GCF_001431845.1 Calidris pugnax
GGGGGGCGGGGGGCATAAGAGGAAGAGGGGGTCAATAGGCTTAGTGACCTAAGCTACAGGGTAATAACCATTTTTGGACAGACGCAGATGGGAGGGTGTCACCCTAGTTCTGTCTGACCCACCCTCTCTCCTGTGTTGGAGGCAAGGCCACCCTGTCCTTCAGGGACAGCCAGGTGTCCTGCAACAGGCCATGGTCAGCTTCAGTCAGTTCTCAAACTTAAGGAGAGCACTGTGAGGTTTTGGGTCAACTTCTGCATAGCAGCCTCTTCCAAGAGGAGCTGGCCAGGGAAGGAGCAGCATGGGCATGGCAGGCCTGCCGGGCAGAAGGAAAGGCAAAAACGCTGGGCTCAGCTCGCCAGAGTTTTGCGCCTTTGCTCCATAAGCAGTGCCAGAGAAGAGAGGCTTAGGGACTCCTGCTTGTCTGAGAGCTGAAGCAGCTGGGACAGAGGAATGGCTCAGACTACAACCTCTGTAGGACTGAGGCAGGGGAAGGAGGGAACACAGAAACTCCAGGCTCCCTGCCTCCCTCCACAAAGATGAGGTTTTTCCTCTTACTGCTGGGAGGATGAGCTTGGATCCAGCCCCCTTGGAGCAAGCCGCGGCAGGGCCTAGGTGCAAGTGGCCCGGTGTACAGAGCATGGATCACCCTCTACCGCCCATACAACGGAGGCCTCGGGGAGGGCTCAATGCACCACCCTGCCAGCCCCCCATCAGAGCAGAAGCCTGGCTCACAGCCTCTGCAGTCGAGGGCTGCAGCATGGCGGCGCTACGGCCACGGGGCAGAGCCCTGTTCTAGCTCAGCCAGCAGTCCTACGGTTCTGATTCACAGCATGCCTCATTGTCACCGCGCTCAGCTTCCCTCTGGAGAAGCTCCTGCAGCCACTTAGAGGCAAAAGGCTCCTCTCGCTTCTCCATGCTTCTGCTCTGGGTGCCAGGGCAAGAGCTGGAACAGCTGCTTACCCACTTACACTAAGAGGCCACCATCATACTGACTTGTGAGGTAGAAAGAAGGCAATAGTAATAGGTGTCCCTACCGCTCATGCCTAGATGCTGCAGCCCCAGCAGAGGACTACAGCTCCTGAAGGCTGTGCTTCCCACCAGCTTCTCCTGGGCCACGCCACCGCAGCAACCTTGCCCGACCCAAATCTGTCCCATCCGGTAATATTGCCAGGTGCTGGCTCGCCTGCCTGCTCACAATGCCAGCTGTGGGGAAGGGGGAAGGAGGGCACGCAGGGAACTAGAAGCCTGGTCTGTATTCACAGGCTGGAGGGCTCATGGAGCGCGCAGGCTGGGCTGGGCCCGGCGTGGCACGGGGGCACTCGGAGGTGTCCACCTGACCAGGGCAGCCACACCTTGGTCTAGTCCCTGCCATCTCTGCTGCCTCTACAGCCTATTGAAAGTTTTGTTCCTTTAAAAAGCAAGTTTCTGACCTTTTAGATTATTTTTAAGCTCTCCCCACAGTCAGCTATCAGCATTAAATGAATTTTTGGCAGTTAAAAGGAAAAAAGTTGATTGCACTCTACAAAGGTAAGGTAAGGCCTGGGATAAACACAAAGGAAAGAGGGCAAACGTTTTGGCTTTAGAAAGTCAAGGAAATTTATTTCCTGAGGTCATGAGACAGGAAGTAGATTCCTAGCCACAGTAAAGGAGGTCTCCTAATGAAGGCGAGAATGCCTAGTAAGACATGCTCAAGAGAGCAGATTGCTCTGCTAGCGCTTGGGAAGCTGCAAATCTTAGCCACTTTGAGTCAATTATGAAGTTTCTAACAAAAACACACACATTTAGTGTTTGAATCTGAGAAGTCTTGTTCCAAAGGAGAAAATAATATCCATCAAGAGATGAGGGTGGGTCCTAGCCACGGTGATAGCTGAGGGGAGCAAGATGGGGTCTAGCACTCCAGACACCATTAGGAGACCTCTTGGGGCAATTGACTTGTGCTCCAGCCGCTGGGTCAGATTTCAGACAGGAAATATTTGTGGCAGGTTAGTGTCAGGTCAGCGGGCTGGAGGAGTTTCTGCTTCCAGGTCATTATCGTTTGGGTCCCCAGGGAAGAGTCTTGGGGGCCACTTGAGCCCCAAAGCTGGGGAAGTCTTCAGAACTGCTCATATCAGGGGCCTAGAGCAAAGAAAAAGGGAACCAGTTAAGCTCCTGCCCTGCTGTGAGTCTCCATGGTGCACCCCTGAGCTAAGCAGCATTTCTGATGTTCCATGAGCAGAGACAATGGGCAAAGGCCAAGAAGGATCATTATGTCCTTAGGACTGCCAGGGTGGACAGTCAAGCCATCTAGAGAGGATGTGTAGGAGGGTGCAGATAGAAGCAAATGGCAGGTGGATAAAGGGTCCAGCCTCAGTAATGTGGTCACTGGAGTGGAGTCAGGCCAGTCCTGCAGCAGCGTTGAGGCAGCTGAGGACAGAGCTGTCCCATGTCCCAGCTCACCACTCCCAGCCAGAACACAGCACAATACATCAAGGGGGTTCTGCACTCAGGAATCCTAGGACCCTCATCCCTAACTCTAAAACCAAAGGACCTGGCAGGACACTTTCTTGTAAGGGTCCCCCATTCCCCAACAGCTCCACAGTGGGTTTCTCAGTGTGGACAAGATGCTTGGAAGAAAGAGACAGCAGTGTTTTGGAAGCTGGAGAGGCAGGGCCCAGGCCTGCTCTCAGCTTGCACGAGCCACAAGGAGCAGGAGGGCCCTTCACTGCTTTCTCTGCCACCAATGGAGGGAGAGTGCTCCGTTTCCCCAGCCAAGGAAGGAGGGCCAGACCTCAGAGTAAGTCTTTGGCAGAGGGTGCCACATGCCCTGTGCCCTCAGGCCCACAGCAGAAGCAGCACTCACCTTTTCATTGTTGACAGTGGCCCAAGGGGCATCTCTCACCACAAAGCCCTTGGATGGGGCCTTGGACTCTTCATGTGAAGAGGGCTTCATATACACCTGCATTGCCTCGTTGTCCACCACATCTGCAAGCTGTAGTGACACAGCCCAGTTAGGAGGGGATCATGATAGTTCCTCAAACTGGTATAACACACCTCCCTCCCACCATCTCACCATGCTGCAACCCATCCAAGGTCACCAGCCTGTTCTACAATGACCAAACACAGTGTTTCTGCACTAGTCTGAGGGCCACAAACTCCTAACTGATGCAGCAGCTCCTAACTAACTGCAGCAAGGCAAGCATGTGCACACCCTGGTGGTGCCCAGCATGCTTATTCACTGTCCTCTCCTGCACAGTGGGGCCAGTCCTTGCACAGCTCTGCACCCAGTTGGTCTGAGGGACAGTTGCACATAGGGACTGACCGCCACACACACAGGGCTCAAGTTCTCTGATTCAGTGGTAGAAAATACCACATGGAGATACTCCAGACATCCAGCTCTGTGGCAGAGAAAATCCTTACCAAGCCCTTGCGGAGATTAGCCGAACACTTACATATTCCTCCTCCAAGTTCAGGATGTGATCAATAGCTTCTTCCACATTCTCAGGGAGTCCTGTCACAGTCACACAATTGGGGTCAGGAGCTCCACTCTGGGGAAAGCGAATATCCACCTGCAACACAAGGAACAGGACAGGACTTACATCTGCACATCTGAAAAGCCACAGACTCTCCATAACCCTCGTCATTAGATTCACAGAAGAGAAAAGCCCTGTTGTTTACTGTTTACTGCTGCAAGTCTATTTAGCACCTCTGATTCAGCAGTTCTGATGCTGGAGGGTGTGCACTGGAACGGATCTGGCCCCAAAGCCTGTCCGGTTTACCGTGAAGGAAGGCAGAACAGGGTCTGCAGTAACAACCTACCTTCCAGCAACCCCTGCTGTTCTCACTGCCCAGAGGCCCGCTGATTTCTGTGCAGCCCTTGCAGCAGCAGCAGAAGATGGCTGCATTTCCAGACAATGTCCTCACACTGCTGCATTTTCACCATCAAGCCATTAGCATGACACACAATAAGCTTTCTGTCTCCTTCACAGATAGGTAATCCTGGCTGACTGTCACTTTCTGGAGCTGGCTTAGTATACCCCACACACAGCCACTGAGCTTGCCTTCCAGATGAGTGCAGGGAAGCCACACAAGACGGGACCAAAACTAAAGGCTGCTCTGTTGGGAACTTGTTTCAATAGCTGTTTTCAACAACTAAGCCCAGCTGAGATCCAAGTCTCCAAAGTCTCATCACTCTGGATTCACATTCACTACTGCCCCTGTAGTAAAGCACCATCAGTGGCAAAGGCAAAGCCTTTCCCAAAGTCAGCTGACTTTACCAAATCTGAAGCCCTGACAGTGTGCCAAGATTCCCAAAGTCAAGTGAATCAACAGCGGCCTACAGAGACAAAGAAATCCATAGGATTTCCTTGAATTAAACTCAAGCTGAAGGGGTCAGGGCACAGTCCCCCAGCAACAGACCTCGCTGTCTGCTTCCAGAAATCAGAGTAGTGGACATAACCACCTCCTCCCTCTGAAGACCATCCAGGACCCTGGCTGCAAGAAACCCACTAAACAGGCTGCACAGAGGGACAGAGCTCAGTGCTGTTTGCAGGGCTAAGCCAGAGCAGCAAGGAAGCATTTCCAGGTTCCTCTTCTGGCTGTGTTACAACAAGAGAGGAAGAGCTCAGCCTCCTCCCCACCTAGCTCCCAGAAGGATGACTCACAGCTGAGGTTGTGTAGGGATGCTTCAGCTGGTGTCTGGGTGTGGTGCCCAGCTGCCCTGGCCCAGGGATCCTGCTCACATGCTTGTGGTGACAGAGTTGGAGGTGAGCAGGACAGCACTGGCTTTTCTTTTGCACCTGTTCCAGCTGAAGGCACTCAACAGGAACAAGACACAAGGACCACACGATGTCAGCTTCAGGCTCCTGAATTCAGCCCCTAGCACCAAGCTGCCACCAAGCTCTTAGCACAAGAGCAAGCAACACCATTGGCCACCCAGGCCCGTGCTGCATCACCCCACCACTCACCTTGAACTCATCCATGATTTTGCGGATGGCTTTACCACGTGCACCAATGATGCGTGCATGAACACGATGGTCCAGAGTCACATCCTCAGAGACCATCTGCTCCAGCTCACTGACGATCTTCATGATGGCATCCCGGGCCGCCTCAGCATTCTTCTCATAGCCAGTGATGGTGATCTGGTCCTGGGCCTGGGGTATGGGGAAATGTGTGAGAGACCAGACTCAGAAGCAGCTGAGCAAGCCTTCTCTCTGCTAATTCCTTTTACCTTCCACCTTATCTGAAGGCAGCATAGGAAGTTCAGAGCCCTAGAGAAGATGCTGTGCTTCCTATGCTCAGAGACAACCAGCAGCCCTCTTTGCACCCCCTCTGACCTCTTACCTGGCTTTCATCATCCTTGTCGGGGAACTGGATGTTGACCTCATGCTCTGTGCGTATCTGCGTGATCACTGCTCCCTTCCGTCCAATGATTTTAGGGTGATACTTGGGATCCACAGTGACTGTCAGCTTGAAGCTTCGCAAGGCCTGCAGCAGGAGAAGCAGAGTGAGATACAACAGCAGGCAACACACTATGGCTGGTCCAGTGATGTCCATCTAAGTCCCAGTGTTTCCCTCTGCCTTCTGAGATGGGAACAGATTCTGCAGGGTCATGTTTGAGTGTACATGGCTACAGAAAAGCACCCAAGACATCCATCTGTTGGGGCCTTGTGCTCTCGCCAAGTTCAGCAGGAAATCACAAGTAGCGAACAACCATCCAACTCATTCCTCACCTATTTACTCAGAGCTGTGATGAGGATTCAATGAGAATAGTTACAGAGAGACTCCTAGCACAATGAGGTTGCCACCCTACAGTGTCTTGAAGGTACATGAAGGTGTGACGGAACCCTGGACAGTCCAAAGTTACCTAAAGCAGAATCTCAAAACTCTCTGTCAGTTCATGTTAAACAAGTTACATTTGTGTAATCCACCTATAAGCACTCCACACCTGCAGAGCACCTAAGGGTGCTCTTAAAAGGTGAGGGGTTCCAGGAGTCTGCATAACTTTTGAAAGGAACACCCAAAGGCTGAAGCCTCATTTGGCTGGAAGGAAGGACAGGCATAGGCCTTACCCGATCCTCTTGTTCAGCTTGTAGCTCCTTCACTCTTTCCAGCAGCCCAGCTTTGGCACGGTCCAGGTTGGTAGCCAGCCCAGTAATGGTGATGATATCTGACTGCAGTTCAGGAGCAGGTACCTGGATGTTCACCTGAGTAACAAATACCAATTATCGTTTTGTATCACTGCTGGGTTTCTATCACTTGTGATGCCTATCACTGCAGGTTGGCTCTCCCTGATTTCCCTGGCCGCCAAGAGTAGCTTCCACTCAGACAGCCTGAACCACAGAATCACAGACTGGTTATGGCTGGAAGGGACCTCTGCAAGTCATCTGGTCCAACCCAGCCTGGGACTGTGTCTAGATGGTTTTGAATAGAACCCTGGTTCTTCAGCCATTATCAGATTGTTTGGTGTAGGGCTTCAGCCCCCAGCAGGCCCTGTGCCAGCCTGGAAAGGCTAGGAAATAAATACATGTTCAATAGTACTGTTTGCAGCCAACCTGCATCAGTCCCAAGAGTCCCTGTGGGCTTCTGGGGAATTCTCTGGAATGGGCAGGCACAGCAGCTTCCCATGGCCTAGGACGAAAACAACTCTCACCCTGGTGAGGAATCCCTCCAGGCACCAAGGAAGTCACACAACACTCATAGCATTAACACTGATCACGCAGCTTCAGCATGAAACCTACTAAATCACACAGGTCTCATTTTCTTATTACAGAGCTTATATTCCACAGTCAAGTCACGACAGCTCTGAGTATGTCGCAACTGATTGCCACCACCACAAACATGGTAACTTACAGATTCTCCAGGACAGAGGAGATGGAAAGGAGGGCAACAACTTACTTCAAACTCATCCATCATTTTGCGGATCCCAGTTCCTTTCTGGCCAATGATGTAACGGTGAAGATCAAAGGGAACTTCCACCTCAATGGTGACGGGAACCAGAGCCTGCGGGGGAGGGAGCACAATTTACCAGTTGGAAAACTTCTCCTGTATTCCAACTTCCATATACTTGCCCAAAAGAATGTGTTGCTGAACTGAGATAAATTCCCTTGTAGCCAGGATACAAACTCTACAGGAAGAGAGAACAGGCATGAACACCAAGATGACCTGTTGGGTGCTAAAGCATTCTTTTCAAACAAGCCATCTTAAACCTCTGGGGACAAGCCATCTAGCAGAGACTTGGAAAAAGTACACTAAAGGAGCGTGGCAAGGTGTGCTACAGCTAGAATAATTCAGTCTCAATCAGACTCCTCCTCTTTCCCGCTGTGCTCCATAAAACAAGCATGTAGTGCTTTTATGGCAAGTAACTTGGGGCTCCTTACAAGCTCTAGCAACTGTGACGTCAGGCACTATGAAGCTGCCAGGCTAAATCACAGAGAGAGGACTTCCCTTGAGAAGTACAGGCTGCCTCTGCAGTTAGCATCAGTGACCACCTCCTGGAGAGCAACCTTGACTGAGTAGTTTTTGTTACCACCATGAAAGCCTGTGGTGAGCTTCTGGCATCAGGGCTTCACCACATTATAGGGCTAAGGGGCTTAGAAAGCTATATACCTGCAGTGCCTCCTTTGCTGCCTCACACTTCTCCCTGCGGCCAGAGATGATGATGATATCGCACTTCTTTGGAGAGCTGGGATCTGCATCCTTCCCATCCTTGCCTTCCCCACCTTCCTCGCCATTCTCCTGCACAGCTGGTTCTGCAACAGGGGCTGGAAACATGGAAAGTCTCATGTTAAATGCACAGAGCCCCCTTGCTATCTCCCCCTCTGGATCCTCAGGCTCAGCCTGGGCTTTGCCACAAGAGATCAGACACTACAGACTGCTATGGAGGAGGTCACTCCTAGCAGAGGCAGCTTGCCACGGCTTAGCATGGAATGAGCAGAAAGAACAAGAACATCCACAGAGACAGTCTGCTCCACACTTCTCTGCACAGCACTTGATACTGCCTTTGCCTGCGCAGAAAGGACCTGCAGAGGCTGCACTGCTATGTTAGCAGAGGCAACAAGTAAGGCTGGCAGTTCCTTCCGCAACAGGGAAGTTCACCAGCACAGCACTGGATGTTACAGCAGGGTGGCTGGTGCTAGGCCTGAGTACCAAACAGGCCCCAGCTGTCTGAATTCAGTAACCAGAGCATAAATGCTCAGATAGACCTTGGTAAGCCTGTAAAGCCCTTTTTGCTGGGGTAGGTCCTCGTACTCCCTGCACTCTAGGGTGAGAACACATTCAGAACATCCAGGTCTGGGGATTTACCTCCTAAAACCATCCCTTCTTCCCAAGAGGGCATAGACTGATGTTAATCTCAGACTCAAGGATACTGCAGGAAACACCTGAGGTCAGTTATCCACAGATTTTAAGTAGAACATCTTCACTGATACAGAGCGCAGGCTACACTACACTACACTCATTTCATCACCCCAACTACCACACGAACATGCATCCATGGGTGTACCTGGATTCTCCTCCCTGTCAGGGAATTTGATCTGGACACCATAGTCCCGGGTGATCTGCTGGATTCGGGATCCCTTGGGGCCCATGATGGAGCGGTGGAACTTTTGCGGGATGGTGCATTCGATTGTCACTTGAGCTTCCTGTGAGAAAGCAGAGTTGCTCTATTGCAATGCAGCCTCTTTCACACTAGAAAACAGGATGCTTGTGCATGGTGAAATCCATAATGGACATGGAGAGGAGTTAGAAAAGATAACAGCTGCTGGGTGGGGGAAGAACTGGAAGTTTCCTAGAATCTTCCTCTCTGAGAGGTTAGTAGAAGATTTCTTAATAAAGGTTGCCTCCAATTTTAACCCATGGTGTTAAAGGCTTCCAAGATCAAAGCTCAAGCTTTTTCCTCCCTGAAAGGGAGGAAGTGTTAGAAGAAAGGAAAATGATAAAGAAAGAAGGAAGGGAAGAGAACAGGTTTGACATTTAGGTCTTTCCAAACACCAATACTAACAGTACAGGAAACCCCAGAGAGCAACCACTGCCCAAGACCAGGCATGGAAAGGCACAAAAAGGCTCCAATTTTTTAATGTCTAGCACTACATCAAGGAAGGGTCTCCTATTTCCACTCCTAAAAACCAAGATGGTCAGAGGATGCAATTCCTTCCTATAGCATTGCCATTTTGGAGCCAGCTGCCGTTCCCCAGGCTGGGATCTATAGTCTGCAGACCCTATATGTTGACAGGAAAGCTTCAGATCCCAGAACTACTGTGGGACTTGTTCACATAAAGCAGGCTCAAGGACAGCACTGCTGAAGCAACAAAGTGTAGAAGAAACAGTTTCCCTGTTACATACCAGGTCCTCAATGATCTCTTGGATGCGTTTCTTGGCTGCCTCCACACAGTCCTTAGCTCCCTTGAGGGTAACTTTGTCACTCTGGGTACCAGAGCGCGGGAAGCTGACCATCACACCACCATACTCATCTGCAATCTCACGCAGAACTTGCCCTCTCCGTATGACAAAGTGGCGGTGGTGCTTGGGGTCAACCACCATGGAGTCTTCAACCACATTATCCTGCCAACAGGTGACAGCCAGTCAATCCCGCCTGTCCTGGTGACAAGCACTAGTTTTCTGCACTCAACATCAATCAGTTTACAACCTCACCCCAACAAGTGTCAGCAAGGAGGATCTTCTTCCTGAGCTCCCATGAAGGGCAGCAGATGGTTTTAGGACAAACAGTCCTCCGTGCTGACTCATTACATCTTGCTACGGTGATAGACAAGAAAGTAGAAAAAGTATTTCATACCAGGTTCTTGATGAGGGCCTCCAACTCCTTCTGCGCCTCTTTGACAGCCTCCTCAGTTCCCATGATAGTTATCAGCTCCTGATCTTTGTCCTCAGAGGTTGGGAAGATGATGCGGGCTCCAGTGTTGTCCCGCACCTTACGGATGTTGCCACCACCCTTACCAATAAGGAATTTGTGGTACTCTGGCTTTGCACGGAGGTCCACGGTGTAACTCTTTGTTTGCTGAAAGAAGTCAGATACCCATGGAACATGTCAATATATAAAAAATACATATCAGCATCCACAGTAAGCATGTAGGTATGTTACCTGCACCCACATACAGAGTGTTGCAAAAGCAAGGTAGATGCAGTGTGCTGTAGAAGTCAAAAAAAATATACAATGTACTAAAATTAAAAACACTACCTGAAAGATGTTCTTAGGGCTGAAACTCAGCATGACTGGTGAGAATACAAGCAGAAAAGACTTCCCTAGGAGAAAGCCCTGACACTCACACAAGGCAGAATAACTATTTGCTGACTGCTGCAAGCCAGGCAGTAGAGAGAACCAACTGATCAGGAGAACATGTTCACATGCTGATATTAGAATGACCATTTTTACATTTTTTTCCTTGCTATTAAAATGACCAGTCAGTCAGTCAGCTACAACTCAGGGCAAGGTCTTGTAACCCAAAGTTCTCAAATCTAGATATATGCAGTGAAGTGGAAGAACCGGAGCTGGAATTCAGAAATCAAGGAAAAAGTAAAGGAGATATGCAGAGTTAGCTGTTTCGGAGAACTGTGGATACCCAACAGGATTCAAACCACAACAGCAGGGAGCCTTGGGCAAAGAAGCATTTACAGGCAGTTTGTCTATCCACGGAGGAAGAACTCAATTGTCATAAGGATAGAAGCTTAGTTTTCTTTTAATCACCCAAAATGTGCTCAAATCCATCAAAAGAGTATTAGGCTGTCTTGATGCCAAAGGCTTCCCAGCAGGCAGAGGGGATCACTTCAAGCCCCAAAACAGCTGGCCAAAGCAATGTGCTACCTCCCCTATGAGACAAGGCTCACCTTCTCCTCTGCCAGGTGCATCAGCTGTTTCTTGGCTTTCTCCACATCTTGGGCTGGGCCCCTGATGGTCACGGTGTCACTGCCAGAGCCCTCAGTGGGGAAGTGAATGTGGACTCCACCACATTCCTCCATGATGGAGCGGATGAAGCGGCCTTTGGCGCCAATGAGGGAATTGTGCAGTTTGGAAGGAATAGACACCTCCACCTCTGTGATGTTGGCCTAAGACAGGACAGTTCCAGGCTGTTAGTCAAGCTGCAGATGTGTGTTTGCACCTATTCTGTTTACTCTCCAACTCCCAGACCGCTAGGAACTTTATAGAGGCGTGTGTAAGAAATGCCTGATCAGATTGGTTTGAGACTGGCTACCCCTGACACAAGAGCAGCCACAAACTTAGGTTTAAGAGTCATGAACAGACTGACACTTATGTTTGTCTCCTCCTTGCCCTCCCTGCCCCACCCTCCCCAAGCACTTCTTCTGTATTTATGTCTTCTAGCAACATTTTCAAGGTCCTCATCCGCAACAGGACAGTCATTTCACTTACCAGCTCCTTCTGGATGGCAAGAATTCTGTGGCGAGCAGCCTCACAGTTTGCTCTCTTGCCTGTGATAACAATTGTCTCCGAGTTGCTGTTCTCTGCTGGGAGATCAATTTTGGTGTTGCTTTCTTCACGAATCTGCCACAAAGGAAAAAAACCAGTCATCTCAGAGGTGTCCCGTGTCACAAAAAAAAAAGCCCTTGGAGATTATATTTCACATCACCAATGAGCAGGAGAGAGCAGCGAGTGGGATTCAGCTGCAGGCAGTGTCCATACTGAACCCTGGCAATGGGAAAGATATCTTACCTTCTTGATGTTGGCACCTCCTTTCCCTATGATGTTCTTATGGAACTGTTTGAAGATGGGGACAGAAATTGAAAAGCTGTTTTCAACCTATTGGAGGAAGGAAGGGAGAACTGAAGATTATACTGTCTTGGCATCGAGGCGCCATCCCAGAATCTTGATAAACAAACTTTTGACAATAGGCTTAGATCCAAGGAAATTCACTATGTGACACGCTTACAAAAACAAGCAAAGGGAAGTACCTTACCCTATAGCCCTTAAATAACAGCTATCACCCTCCTGTCCTCATCCAGTCAGAACAGTGTCCACAGCTCCCTCACCTTGAGGTGTTTCAGCCCTAGCCAAGCCAATACAGCTTGGCTTTATTCCAGGGTTACCAGGCATGTAAGAGAGAACAGCAAACAGAAGTCCTCCTTACCAGGTCTGCCACCATCTTTTGCATGTACTTGGTGCACTTCTCCACCTCATTTTTGGGACCTCTTAGTTGGACGATGTCACTCTTGTGCGCAGGGTCTGGGAAGTTGATGATAACCTGCAAGAGGTGGTCATTTACAGTCAACTCAAGCAAATTCAAGAATCGATGTGTCAGACACACGCAAAGGTTGGGGGGATCTTATATATCCTCTGTCCCATGTTAGCAGCCTCTGGACAAAGGAACTATCTTCTCATACATATTAGGTATGGAACCACTACATTGATGACTTCAGTGATGATGTGCCTAACACCCAAGTGAGATATATCCCCTCTGGATTCTTTATCTCCTAGAAAGCCTAACCTCTGGGAATTTCTCCCGGATTTCCCGGATCCGCTCGCCCTTCTGCCCAATGATGGTCCGGTGGAATTTCTGCTCAATGATTAGGTCCTTGGTGCGTTCATTTTCCTGATGAGAAAAGAGCTTATATTGAGTGTTCAGCAGGAGAGCCACATACTTTTATTTACCGGTTTGCTGCCTGACAGTTTACTTGCCAGCATTGCCCCCATTTTCTCCTCCGGACAAAATTCACTCTAGGTTGACAGAGAAGGGGTATTCAAGGGAATAGAGGAACACATCTCTGAAGAGGAACTCACACTTGCCATGAAACCCAAGTGCTTGGCAGGCAAAGGGCACACACTTGCACCAGAAGGTTATGAGGGAATATTAAGAACCCAAACCCTGCGTCACATCCTACTCACCATACGGGAAGCGAGTTCCAGCAGCTCTTTCTTGGCCTGTTGGACCCCCTGTGGGTCTCCTTCAATTCTGATCAGGTTGCTCTTCTCATTGTCCGGGGGAATGCGCACAGACACCTTGTAGAGGTCCTTAATCCTGTTAACTTCAAGGCAAGGACTGTGGTGACATGGTCTGCTAGGCCAAGACTTTGAAGCTAGGCACCTCGACTATAACTGCTTAGAGGCTGTTTAATAAATAAACCAGCCTCTGAGAAGGGGCCTTGTGGGGTGGGGCTGAAATAGGGAAAAGTGCCTCTTCAACCTGGAGTTCAGTGAGAGCAGATCTGTGCCACACAAGAACCTGTACAAGTAAACACTGTCGTATCTACAGAGTTAATTGTTCACTTGCCAGAGTGAGGCATTGGTTATCTCCCCATATTTAGATCAGAAGATGATAATTCATTTCTAATCCCAAATTCTTTTTTGGGAAGAAACTCACCAAGCAGATTTCTACCACCCCCAACAGGCTGCTAAAATGCAATTCATGTAGAGTAACTTCAAAAAAAATAAAGACCATTCTACAAAAAAAACCCCTCCAAAAACATAAAAAAAATAAAAAATTCCTCCAAGATATGGCAAAGTAATCCCACCAGTATTCAACATCCCAAGACACTTTCACCCATTAAGGTCACCCCAAGGCCTCACTGCCCATTTACCTCCTTGTGCCAACACCACTTCAGAAGAGCAGAGGAAATGTGATGGAGATAGCACACTGGATGAGTTACAGAGTCCCTGATATGGCCTACTCAACATGGAGACTCCAAGCGTAGGAAGGATTGGAAAGGCACCCCACTTACTGTTAGCTCCATTCTTGCCAATGAGGTGTCGGTGAAATTTGTGGTCAACGTTGATTTCCGCATAATCCATCCGGTTGATCTATAAAGAATTGAACAGGGCTAGGTAGGGTAGGCCACCACTTCTGTCCTGTGCCCTAAGTAACTGCCTACTGCCAGTATTGGCACTGATTCTCCAGTAGTCAGCTAGAAGCACTCCTCTGCTTGAGCTGAGAGCAACATGCTTGGGAAATGTTTAAAGGGAATTATATGCTTCTGCAGCTACAACTGAAAGAGGAACTTTCCTGCTTGGCGTTAGAAGATTTAAGACCTGCTGCTAATTTTTAAAGAACGCTATGGGGGAGCGTCATAACCAAGGGTTTCATCCATCTGCCATACAACTTGTCTTCTGCAAGTTCTGTTAAGCACGTCAAGACACCATATTACACATCACGACACACACATCATCTCTGCTTTGTTGCCCATTCTTCCCTCGCTTTCTTCTGTACTGGAACTAGTGACACCAACTTACCAGATCCTTGACCATGACTTCAATCTGTTCCTGAGCCACGTTTACATCTTCTGTAGGTCCTTCCAAAGTGATTTTATCCTCTCCTTCAGTGAATTCAATGTGAACCTTGAGATACAAAGCCATGAGGCCAGTAAGAATTTTCCAAGATACAAGCCAGCTCAATGTTGTTAGTCAGGCCTACACCAGCAATCCCAGCCACGAAGAGATTGTTTCCTTCCCACAAAGTACACACATCATTCCCATGGTTTCAGAAGTAGGTCACTTACAATTCAGGCCATATCACAGTGTCTAGAGCCAAAGGCTTTGGTGCTGGCTGCAAGGGCTTGGAAAAGTTACTCACCTAGCCTTTCTCTAGATATCATCTAACTCACCAGGGAGAAGCCTCATTGAAGTCAGAATTTGCAGGTGTCCTATCACATCTATTCTCAAAATAATACCACATAAAGCTTCCTTTAAAGGGCTCAATCCACGAGAATAACATAGGATGAGTGGTGTTTGCAGCAGCAAAAGAGAGGCTCAGTTTAATATTAAGATCTGTGTCATTTCCTCCCTGGTTTTACCCATGCTAGAATACATTTCTCTCTTCCACAAAGAGTGATCTGGACTAAACCATATTTTACATCAAAGGGTGCTAAGCTAATCAACTCATCCATACCTTTGGCATCTGCTGAGTTATTTTGGCCAGGTTTTGTCCTTTCTTTCCAATAATGAAACGATGAAGCCAAGAGGGGGCAGAGACCGAGGAGACGGTAAAACTGTTAGCCTGAGAGACAGAGAAACAGAGAAGCTGTTTGATGGGCAAACTAGAAGAGGTCTTCACAAAAATTCGGTTCCAATTCCCATGCTGCACCCTCAGTATTGATTTCTAAGCTTCATCTCTAACAGCCCAACAGAGGCTACTCCCCCCAAACCTGCCAGTGCTCACGGATGTATCTCTACGGGACTTTCAAAGAAGGCCTAGCCCTTTGCATAGACTTCAGTAAAACAGTACCTTTGCATAGACTTCAGTCAATGCTTGCCCAAGCTTTTCAGGCTCGCCTCGCAGTATCACCGTCTCCGAGCTACTGTCAGTGGGTGGGATCTCAACAGAGACTCCAGTTTTCTCCAGGATCTCCTGCAGGGAATTCCCCTTGGGGCCGATGACATACTTATGTTGGGACTTCTTCACCTCCACTGCAATGGTAGTAGTCTTCTTTTTCTGTAGGGGCAGAGGCACTGGGGCATCAATCGCAAGGGGGCAGGGAAGGACAAAAGTGAAAGGAAGAGGCACAAGATGCAGTGAAATTCTGGACCCAGGAACAGGCAAAGCAAAGGTGAGCACAGTGGTTCTGCAGTACCCTACCACCCTTTGGGCCTATGCCTACAGAGAGCCTTGAGCTCAAAAATTCACAGGTGAAGTACAAAACTAGTATTGTGTCAAGCTCCCTGGGACACTACATGGGAGAGACCACAGACACAACACTCTTGCACAACAGGCTCAACGCCCAGCTGTTCCCCAGGCAGTACTGTAATGCAACATCATGTAGGCTACTAGGTTATAAGCTGATTATCTCTGTTGAAATCCAGACTGGTACAAATACAGACCTAACAATGCAGAAAACCAGCCCAACAACCAACCCACAACTAGGATATTCACAGCAATGTTGGCTGTGGGAAATAAACTGGAGTGAAATGCACTCCTCAGCAACTTCTACTAATGCAGCAACTTTGATACTGTTGGCTGGCCACTGCTGTAGACTTCTTTCCTTAGTAGCACCTGTGTGAACAAGAGCCAGCGGAGCTCTTTGTGGTCTGCTAGAAAAGTGAGAAATGTGTCACCTTCTTGGTAATATCACCCCAAGTCCCACTCTGCTGAGTGAGGAAATGGTAAGATCCAAGGCCATATACTGAAAGGGCTGCTGAGCCAGAGCTGATATGAGGAGGATGCAACAGAGGGATGCCCAGAAGCAGAACAAGAAGAGAAGAGGGACTATGACCAGCTGAGGGGAATATAGGATGCTTTATTGACCATCCATACCTTTTCCTCATAGATCTTCTTAACACGAGCCACAGCCTGGGCTAGCTGCTCCTTTTCTCCTGTGAAGACTATCTCTGTTTTGTTGACACTAGGTGGAGGGATGTTGATGCGCGTCCCTGTGTCCTGCATGAGCTCACTCACCAGCTTGTTGTAAGGGCCAGCAATGAAGGGGTGGTACACTTTCTCCACATCCAGCCGCTCCACAGCACGCTTATCCTGGAAGAGCCCAGAACAGACCTTGGTGGGAAATTCCTTCCATATTGTAGTCTCTGCCAGATACAGCTAAGCTCCTCACAGTGCTGTCCTGCTTGACACTCTGGCCCAAGCACTCTTCAGTTTGCAGGCTCATAGATCTCCATCCTTTTCCATCTACAAACACTGCTGTTGCTGCTGCTCATTTATGATATTCACCTCTTTAATCTCCTGCCTTATCTCAGCTGGCACCTAAAATGGTTCACTTCAAATAGGAAATACACTTATCTGACTTCAGAGACAGACAAAACGCAGAACCAGAAGTTGCAGAACTTGGCAGAAGTGGTCGTGCAGCCAGTGGCACAGTATATGTCTCGAATTCATATAACATACTAGACAGCTGACTGTTGCCATGGTGTTACAAACATCTAATATACCATGGAGAAGGAAAAACGGCTGTCCAGCTAACACCACGAGAAAGATGACCGTACTGAAGTACCTGCTCAGCAGAGATAAGCAGGATCTCGTGCCGGGCCTTCTCAATCCCTTCCTTAGTGCCGGTGATCTTGATCTGGTTGCTGGAGTCATCTGGGCGGGGAATCTGGATTTTGGTTGCAGTTTTGAGCTCCAGGTCCTGCAGTTTCTCGCCATTCTTTCCAATGACAAAACGGTGGTGTTCCTTGGGGATGGCAACCGTCGCTGAAGCCTGCAACACAGGAACCAAGCATCTATGAGAACATTTGCCTGCACTGGTAGATCGACAGGAACAGAGCCAGGGAAAGCAAGTTAGATGCTGCTTAGTGGTACCACTCAGGAGCAAACACAATGTCTTCCCATCACATTCTGTCAGAGGACTGAGACTGTACACCAGAACAGTTGATTTACAGTGCCTGTCTACCAGGAGTTGAAAACCACATTTCCCTCAAAACCCTTCTGTTTGCACAGGAGTAGTACTCTGAATTAGCAAGAGCTTTAGGCACAAACCAGGAAGTACTTATCCTCCAGTGTAAGACACTGGAGCAGCACCAGACAGCAACTGAGATGATGGCTCATGGGTGGAGTTTATCTGAACTCTGATATCTGCTACCAAGGCTACAGAGAACAAGACACACAGAAATTCAACACCAGAAACCTCTTCCAGCAGGCAGACAGCTCAGAGTTGCTTACATCTACTAAGTGCTAAGGTGTTTTCAATGTAGCACATGCTGCTCCTGAGACTGTTTCTTAAAAGGCCCCTCTTAGAAAAGGGGTCCCAAGAGCTTCTCTCAATCTATCACTAAAGGGCTGGTTTGTATCAGGGATTCCTGATTACTTTTCTTCTGAGTTTTTTACTGACCTCGTAGCTTATGATCGCTACCATGCTCTCCGTCCCTGTCAGTATGTAACTACTAACTGCAATTAGACATTAAAAGCCAAACTACAATGGAAAAAAAAAAACCAAACCAAAACAGTTGGTGTGACTCTTCAACTCTGTGTTCCTGTACTGAAGCCAGCCAAGCCTAAGAGCTATTTTTTCAGATGCACATTATGAAGGGTTTGTCCCTTTCTCTTCCCTCTGGCAGGGTATGACACATGGGCTGAACATCGCAAAGCAGACATGGTATTAACTACTCCATAAACTACCCTTGACATTACACTTTAAAACACACTAAGACACCTGGCTGTGATATATCCTAACCAGAACTATCACCTTGATTATGAACTCAAGAATCTGATGGTAAGAAATCAAAACCTAGAGGACTGAAAGGAGAAGCAGCTGAAACAATGGGGCTGTAGCTCCTTACCAGTGTAGCTTGAGTTTCACAATCCAGAACCCTGACCTGAAGCTTTCAGCTTTTGTTAGGGCTTCCTCTTCTCTACTTTTCTTTCTCCCATCCCTCCACATTCTCCTCTGAAGGACTTCAGAGAAAGCACAGTCCTGTTCTCACACACTACTAGCTCTGTGTGAGGGGCCTGCACCTCCTCCAGCACCAGCACAAAGTCACTGTTTGCAATTCAAGTGTTCAGAGATTGCAGACTCCACCCTTCGTGCAACACCATGGCCTGTAATTAGCTTTGAACCCTATTTTAAGCCTCATCTGTATTCCAAATTGCCAATTGTGTGCTTTGAAAATACATGGCAAAGCTGAATTAGTCATCTAATAACAACTCTTTGGCTTATAAGCACACACACCCAAGGGTCTCAAAGCATTTGCAAGTCTTGGGGAAGAGCAAAGATGAAGTGAGAAACAGTTAGATGCCCTCACCTGAGTCTGCAGCCGAGCGACAATCTCCTTCCGAGCCTTCATGACCGCTTCGAGCTTGCCAGAGACCATGATGGAAAGGCCCTGGTCCTTTGCGAGAGACAGCTCCAGGTGAGCTCCTGTCTTCTGCATTATGTCGAGGCAGATCTTGGCCTGCTCGCCTTCTCCGAACTGATTCATGTCCTTGTATTTCCTCTCCTCCAGTGGCACATGAAACACCTGCTCAGCCGCAGGACAGATAGAAGAATGGCACAGCAAGCAGTCAGTATGTTTTTGATTGCTAATGCCTCCCTCTCTTATTGCCATGCAGGTTTCCTGGCATGCTGAGTTCCTAGGTTAGTGCCACCCATCAGCCCTTCCAGTGGAGACACCAGATGTGAGCTGGGAAAGTGCGAGAGCGCTGCAGCAGGCAATCTGTTCCACACTGGGTGGGCAGAAGTGCTAAGCTATAGGGGGAATACTTTAATAGATTACCACTCACTACTTGAATTCTGCAATCCTGCAGCTATTTGTGGAACAGAGATGGAGAGCTTTTTCTGGGCAGTTTTCCAACACATCCCTCCCCTCCAGAGCAGTCCTTAGCTCTTAGATGCAGTCCTCCTTGTACCCCAGGGTAGAGGCCATCCATCTGACACACTAAGGATTTCATACTCCATACTTCTCCTCACCTACTTTTTGAAAGGAGGAAAAGGAGGGAGCTAAGACACCAACTCCCACCAACCTGAGTGATGACAGAAGCCTTTATTGGTCGGATTTTGCTCCAGGGCCCAGCAGGTTCCTGGGCAGCTTCCAAACATGGTGCTTTCTCGGGGAGCGGAGGGAAGGCTTCTTTGTAGGTTGGAGGATCATTCTCTTCTTCAGAGTTTAAAGCTGTAACTGGAGTGAAACAAACAGGGTAAATGAGATGTTCTCCCTGCAGAAATTCATAGGCAGTACAATTGTATTTAGGCACCATTAACAAGGGAGAGCAAATGACTTGTGCACTAGTGTTAATCCCATTACAGTTATGCTTGCGGAGCAGCCAAGTCTGGAGCACAGCTGACCTCAGCACAGCACAGACTGCAGCAGATGCCATGACCAACCAGCCTCTCTGAGCAGGCACTACGGATTCAGGAAGCAAACGTGAAAGCGAATGGTGGCAGCAAGCAGCACATTACTTCCAACTTTGTCAAGAGAGGAGAACAGGCTGAGCTGAAATGAATTAAAGGAACCAAGCGAGGCTGCAGGTCAGACAGGGATAAGATAAGCATACACCCAGGAAGAAGCATTATAGTTAGAGCAGGGTCCAGGGAAAGCCTGTATCTTATGTTCAACTCAGTTGTGCACCATGCCACGCCAAGTCAGCCATGTTGCAGCTGCAAGATGGGTGCCAAAACCCATCAGTGGGTTAGTTAATACAAATACAATTACTTTCTCCAGCACCTTGCTGAGCAAAGGAAGGAAATGACAGCCCAGTACACCGATCCCATGAGGCTCTCTTGTAGCCCAGTGCCCCACTCTTGCATGTGCCCCATCCCATAGATGACAGCATTGCTAGCCAGAGCTCTGTGGAGATCTGAGGCTTGCCCCCTCCTGCCTGCGCACTGTGCAGCATCACCACTGCGCTGCTGCTGGTGGAAAGGCAGAGTTTGGTGGGCTGCCAATCTAGGAATGGAGAATGCAACATCTGCACACTTGTGGGGAACCAGACGTGCGAGGCGAGCTTGGGTAACAGCAAGGAACCTGGCCTGTGCAGTTTGTACTCAGAGGCACATCACAGGAACTCAGCTGTGTTTTCTCACCTTTCACCTGCTGCTGAGTCAGGCCGCTGCGGTGTTCAGCGAAGCTCTCCTGGGTCAAAACTGCCACGGAGCTCATTGTCGACTTCCCACCCACACACAATCCGGTTATGCCACTGCAAGAGACAGAGGTGGCAGCACTATTACCAACACCATTCCAAATCCACAAAAGTCGCTCCAGGAAGACCAAGTATGTGTTATTGAGCACTTTTTCAGTCAGCTTTTTGAAAAGCACCTTCACTGCCAGGTCAGCTCTTGCTGAACCAGAAAGGAATTCAGGGGGGATATTTCCTCAAAGCACAGTGGTCGCCAGACCAGAGCTCCTCATTAAGCTCTTTATTAAGCAGGCAGAGGATGTGCAACCTAAGAAGGTCACTGAAAATGGGGACATCAGAAGTTGTTAAAGCATACTCTAATTAATCTGTCAATTATTAATGGTGTGCAATTTTTAAATTACTATCCAAAGGTTTGGATAGTCAGTCCAAGACCGTTGTGCAACCCTGGGGAGAAAAACCAAAAGGACCTAGGATGCTGCCTCTTCCTGAAAAAGACTTATTTAGGTGCATGAACTCCTGCTACTTAGGGATACACTCAGAAAGCCGCTCTGATAAGCAAGCTCAGCAACAGCAAGATCTTTGGCTCGCCAAAATAAGAACTTACCAGCTAAATGGTCAGTAGCCAGAGAGTCCGTCCTGTAAGCTGCCTGTTTGTCAGCCTGCCAGCTTTTGCTTTATAGAGAAAAAAAAAAAGGAAAAACATTTATGTGACTGCTCCAAGACAACAGGAAAACATGACACCCCCATTACTGTAACTTTCAAAAGAGCACCGCCTGTACTCTGCTTCAAACTTGCACCCTATCCAAAATGTTCTCATACTGAGTCACATCTCACCATACTTTACTTGTCATGTTTTACTAAAGCTACAGGCAACACCACTATCTACTTAAACCTCACAGCAGGAAGCCTGTGGTACCTACTCTTTCATCACGGTGGCTACAAGAGCAGCCATCCAATATCAGGCAAAAATACAGTCTATTAGTAACAGACGTGCAAGACAGACATGAAATTTCAGGGTTGCAAACACGAACATCAACATCTAGTCAGAGGAGACTAACGAGCTGAAAACCTGCCAACAACACTGCCATCAGTCAGAAGTTAGGAATGTAGTTTAGTGGAGCTTGGGTGAATCAACATAGATGTCCTCACAAACTAAGGCAAGCACTCAGGGCTACCCATACACAGCTGCTAGCTGGTCCACCTCTTCATTTTTCATTGCAATAAGATCATGCACCAGGCACTGAACTCTGTCTCCAGGCGTAAGTCTGTAAGTTGGAAGAACAAAACCCTTGCAGGTTTATGTGGATTATTTTATACGCATACACAAGATGGAACCAGGAAAAAATATTCACTCTTGTTGGGAGCTCTCCATCTCCTGTATCTGGATCTGCAGATTTACTGAAAAAGTGTTTAGGAATATAAGTACAAACGTAAAGGCCAGTAGAGTACACAACCTACCAGATGTACAACAGCTACCGACACCTGGAGTTCCTCCCACTGGTTTTGCATGCTCTTGCAGTGCTTGCACTCTCCTAAAATCCAGTGCCCCTGACTGCTTCATGGTGGGAAAGGTCCCTCTCCCACACAAGCCCTGGAGTGCTACTTAGACCTTCTTATGAACAGCAAACTCAAGATACTTTTCAGTAAACTGACGGTTACTGTTTCTGACCTCCCTCCAGAAGAGACTCCCAAAAACACAGTGTTGCTCATGTGGTGTCTTACATTGTACTTATGTTGCAACACAGTAAGGGAAGGTGACAGCGGCAAAAGGAAGGAGGCAGGCAGAGAGCAGCCACACAACAGGGCCATACAGGCCTGATGTGCACCTCAGTGGAGGCTGCAATGTTTTGCTCTACTTCAACACACCTCTTACCAGGCACAAGGCAACACCATCTGCACCATCAATAGAGCTAATATTGCAATTAGTCCTGTGATGATCCACTACTATAAGGTGGCAGCCACCAGGACAGCGCGCCCGCGGAGGCTCTGCAAGGCATTTGCTAGTATCCATGGCTCATCTTGCACGTGCTCTGCTCCTCAGAGGAGAGTAAGGACGAGAAGTCAGTGAACGACACCCAATATAGTGCCTGCCTGAGAGCCACGACCTCAAGGCACAGCTGCTGGTTTCACTGTGTCCACACCTGCTGCAGAGATCTTTCTTGGAGCCTCCACCTCAGAGAACAGCGAGACATTCAAAGAAATCTAAGGCTAGCGTTTACCCGTATGAATTTCTGGTTTGTCACCCATACAGAAAGCTAAGAACAAATGCTCTTGTCTCCAGTAACCCCAAACATCTGGTACATTGCAGGCCTCAGGGATTTTTCTATGGTCAAAATTGGAGGCGGCCACCAGAATGCTATTTTAAATGTAACATCAAAACCAGCAGCTCAAGCATTGCATTTGGAGCCTACACCTCCCTGAATTCTCACTTTAGGTTTTGAAACTAAGGTTACAGCTACGTCAGGCTAACGTGTGGCTGAGTGGGTCAACAGGTTTTAAACCACCTGGTTTATACACTGTCTGTAGCGCTGGCTTTGTGCACCAAAAGAAGTTTCAGAAGTCTAGAGCGCACTTAAAATAAAGAGAACTAAATCATCCTAAAAATAACCTCCAGCAAGGGCCAGACCTAACAACACAGGAAACATTTGTATGAAAAGAAACAAAAGCAAAGTCATGAGTTACACTGCCAATACAATCAGCATCTGTAAACAGAAACATCAGTTACACACTATTTAAAACTATATTTAATAAAAATATTAGCATCTTGTTAATCAAGATAGCAACACAGCAACAGGGCTGGGCTGGTTGTGGTGGCTACTGTCCTCTGTCAGACATTCAGGCAGGGCAGGATGATCTCTTGGTAGATGAGCGGTCAGACATGAAAACACTTGCTTTCTGAAAACTGACCGGCTCTTCTTGACACCGGGGGCCCAGGCCCCTGGCTTTGGGGGGGATCATACCGGCGGCCAGCTGCTGTGCGGCAGGACCGAGTTCTTCCTGGAGCATCTGAGAGCAGAGCACAACCGCTGCCTCAGCCGCGGCCTGACCTCCCCTGTGTTTACTCTTCCACTAACGCTGTGACGTTAATACCTTCCCCGGGACAGGAGGCGTCGTGTGCCTGCTCGGCCACTCGCCACACCTCATCAAACGACACAGCGGCCCGGGCGCTGCTTCTGCCCGGAGCCGTGCTTCCACAGCCGCGCACCAAGAGGGGCAGTCGGTCTCGGGCAGCGCCGGAGCCCGTCCGGGCCTGTGCCGGCCACCGCGTCCGCCTTCCCCGGGACAAGGGCAGGGGCCGGGCCAGGCCGGAGAGGCGGCCCTCTGCTGCCGCGCCAGGCCGCGGCGAGGCGAGGGAGCCGCCGGGCCCCGCGGCCCAGGCCGGGCTGGGGC
>NW_015094503.1:211419-226881 GCF_001431845.1 Calidris pugnax
GGGAGAGCGGCGCCGTGCCCGCCCCGCCGCCTATATAGGCCGGGCCGCTGCCAATCCCCAGCCCGCACGTCAGCGGGACATGCCCCTTTCCGGCGGGGCCGGCCCGCCACGCGTGCCCCGTCGCCCGCCCGCCCGCCCGAGCGGAGCAGCGGCCCGGCCTGGCAGCCCGCGGCTCTCCCGGCAGCCCCGCACCCGGCCCGGCCGGCGGAGCTCCACGGCGAGGGAGGAGAGCCGCGGGTGGCTTTCCACCGCCGTCGGTCCAGCTCCCCGGAGCGGAGAATTACCGATGCCGATGGCACGCCGGGTCAGTGAGCTGGAGCTCAGTCTGAAAAGCAGGGCTGGCACCGCAGAGCTGCAAACACCGGGGGCTTCTGCCCCGTCCCACGAGCGGCTACAACCCCAGAGGGCCCGCTGTGCCGCCGCCTCCTGCGCAGCCTGTGCCCAAAGCACCAACCACACACTGCCGAGGGGGCAGACAGGAGAGCAGGGCACGGCCAGGGACCAGCAAGATTAAAAAAAAAATTACCCCCACACCCCCCCCAAAATAAACAGCATCTCTCCTGATTCCAAGCACTAAATTGGGAAGAGGGAAGGAGGGGAAAGGCAAACCAGCAAGCACAATATCCTCCTTTCCTACAGAGGATGTTTATTAAAGTTTGTGCAATATAAATGTTTTTAATTATTAGCCCTGCACCCTCGGGGAACTGAGGAAAAGAGAGTCACATCAGTGTAAAAACACATGGAATCTGAACTGATTTTTACATTAGCTCTGTCTCTGCCCATTTTCCTACACAGGATTAACTTTCCTTATCATTCATAACTTGCAGTTAGTGACTGGTTTTCTCATTCACGCCTTGTGCTCTCCCAGACCCTGGCAAACTAAATGCAAGAACCTGCTTTGTGGAGCTCTGACCGCAGAAATGTGAGGTCTTTGGAGTAACTGCTTTTGATTACATGCAGTAATTTTTATAGATATTCATGTGCTATATTTATGGAAACACGGATGGTATTTTGCCTTAAGTAAAATTATGATTACTTATTATTATTGAACAAGAGTAGGAGATTTCTCCAGTTTTCTTCTTCCAATCCCTGCAGCTGGGAGGACACCATTAAAGCACTTGAACTGTTTGACACAAACAATTTATCACCGTAAATAAAAATACACTTGTGGGTGAAATCAGGAAGCATGTTAAAGGGAGAAGGAGAACAGTCGTCAAGAGTTGACACCCTGCCCAGGCAACCACGATGATCCATCTCCCCCCCGGCCTCTCCTCAAAAAGTCTGTTGGTCTCTGTGAGGATGCAGGGATACCGCTCCAAGCGTGGGGCTGCCGCACGGAAAGGCAGCAACCACTGCTGCCACGTCATACGCGCTCCAAGAGCTGGCTCGGGCTCCTCCGACAAAACACATCTTGGCTGTGGATGCCAGCAGCACCCTGTCAGACACACGAGCAGGCTAGTGCCTACCGAGAGAGGGGTGGCTCATGCAAAAGCAGAGCTTTGGGGACCTGGGCAAACCACAGCACCCCCAGACTTTGGACACTTCTGCTTCCAGGCAGCATCTGGGAGTGTGTGTGGGGTGTAATTTAGGAGTTGGAGCCTAGTGCTCTGAACCTCACTCAAGGTGCTCAATGTTTTTCTGGTGCTTTCATTCCCTCGTGTTTATCTCCTGAGCACAAAGCAAGCAGCCTCCTATCAACACTCTTAACTTCGTTGCATCCAATTAACTCTGACATGGCTAAGTACTGCAATCACCTGCGCCGGGGGACCAGAGGAGCATCACAACCCCCAGACTAGAGCATATCACTGAAACAGCAACATCCTTCTCCCTCGACTCCATCTCATTATCTGGTTCAACAGGGACCCTCTGTGGGGACATGCCACCCTGTGCCTATGGGACAACTGTACGCCCCTCTCCTGCTCTGTTGATGTAGTGTTGCTGCAGCCACCGGGCTTGCCAGGACATTATGAATTTCTGGCTTTTATCACAGCTTCCTCTCCAGGACTGTTTAAGAGGGAATCTTCCCCACCTGTTTCTGTAGCTCTTCCTTTATTTGCAGCTGCAGGTGGTGGGAGAGAAGCCTGCCAGGCCCAGAAAGCATTGGAAGGCATAGAGCATCTCACTGCGTGCCATCCTCAAATAATGATTTCTGCTGAAGGAAACTTGTCACAGGCTGTATTCCTTAGAGGAGGATATTCCATGGCAGAAGAGCTCACCCTTCCTCCCACATTCAGCAAGTACAGAAGTTCCCCGTGCACAGATGAAAGTACATTTAGAGGGTGCTAGGAGGCCTCTTTCAACTTGCTGTTCCTCCTGCCAGTACTACATCGACCACCTGCATCCCAACCTGTCCCTCTTCTTTAAGAGGACAATGGGGTACAAACACAGGACAGATAGGCCAGCTTGGTAACTGTTCTGTCTACCTGCCCATGAGTGCAATCTCACAAAATTAAAAAAAAAATAATATACTTCTCATAGAGGTGCATGTAAAATGGCTCCTATATAAGCGAGGCATAGGAATTTTTGGTAGCTGAGGGGAAAGCAGACAGAAGAAGATACCCAACCTCTTGACAAACCTGCCTCTCTCCCTCTAGCATCCCGTATTTTGACAGACCCTGGTTTAATGACTTGCAGGAACAACCGAAAAGGAAGCCTCCCAAATAGAGCACCGATGTGCGATAGAAAGGGTGAAGGATTGGGCAATACACAGTTTCCATGGCTTATCAAATTGGCAGCTCGTATCACCAGTTTGAGGGAGGACACAGAAATGGGACCGGCAAAAATGCGCACAGAGATAAAACACTGAAAAGGTTTGGGATTTGGTTCTTTGGAACACGTGTTCAGTGTGAAAGCAAAGGTTGAGGAGTTAAGCAGCTTTCCATAATCGCACCACCCCCTCTTGGGGAAGGGAGAGGAAACTTTCAGCTCCTTAAACCACTAGAGCAAAGACCACAAAAAGGTTGGTCTTTCCTGGCACATTCACCCTCAGCTGGGCTAGGATTTTACAAAGGATTTCTTCTAGCCTGTTCTTATTTTCTGTTGATATAAGAGATCCCTATTTTTCCTGCCAGAAACTGCAGGCCTTATTTGGAAAGCAACCCAAGTATGCTCCAAAGAGTCTGTGCTGTGACTTTATTTCTTGTTAAATATAACTCCAGATTTCTAGAACTCTACAAATAAGCACCCTTTTTGTACTCTGGGTACTTACCCCACACGCTGAAGTCAGAGAAGATCACAAAAGAACTACCTCCCAAAGTATCCATTTTAGCACATCCCTCACCAGTGGCATGAAGAGAAAAGGGGTGGGGGAATACTTTGGATCACACTAGAAAAAGAAGTGGAAGAGGATTCAGGACGCAGGGCATTTGTATGCCAGAGAGTACTGGGGTTCTCAGTCAAAGCAAGATATGCCTTTCGGCTCTAAAGCTATCACTATGGCTTGCCATGGGATCTTCCGATAGAATGTTTTTATTTCTACAGGAAAACCTCTATTAGATTGAAGTTAAGGGTCAGATTATATAGATCCTTCTGCTAAGAGAATGAAAAAGTTTCATCATAAAAAAATGACTGAACTTGAGTCCATGTTAATTATGTCTCAGTGCCTTTGAGACCAGATTTTTCTTATTTGCCACGAGGAAGGAAAAGGCACTTCTCTCCCCTGTTCACACATCAGTACTAGGAAGAAATGATTCTATAGGCTAAATTCTGCCCCTCCTCTGTACTTAATGCAACCCCACCATCTTCAGAGGCCCACTGTAAATACCCAAGTAGAGAAGTGCTGGTAGAAAGAGAAAAGCCCATCTGAGCCTATACACTAATCCCAACTAACTCCAACCATTTCGTCACATTGTGAAGAAGGGAAAGAGGTGCAAGGCAGATGAGCGACTGCATGTGTTTGTCTCACATGGGACCTAGCTGGTATAAATAAGGAGTCCCAGAGGACTGTGATGCCACTGGCCTTTCTCCTGATAAACCTACATTGTTTACTGCAATTCTCTTGCACAGGCAAGAGACTAGACACTGAAGGAAGGTGACTAACCTCAGCAGGCCTCTCAGGCCAAAACGGTTGTTTTGGGCACCCTGACAGTAAGCTTATGCAACCATCAGCTAGCAAAAAACCATATATACACTGCCCTTCCTAGACTATCACAAGGTGCTCTATAAAAAGGGGCAAGCAGAATAGGTAGGAAGAACAGGAGCACCTTACTGGTGGGGACAGTTCTAGTGTGAACAAGTAACTTCAAGCCCTCTCCCTGTAAAAAGAGGGAAAGCTGCTAATTTAGGGGTAGATATGCATGTTTTACATGGGGACACTGTGAGAAAACTAGATTTAGTGGTTAATGGAGACAAACCAGTCAAGAGACCTGAGCTCTACTCTCAGTTTTGCTGTTCATTTGGTGAATTGGCCAGTGAAAGTCTCTAGGTTGCCCTGGCTGTGCACACACAGCACTCTTGATTTACTCTGTGGACTCATTATTTCATTTCAGGTTGTTCAGAATGCTGTGATCCTTAGATGCCAGGTGCTATGACAAAACAAATGCCATTTCAGAGATGAGGATGAAAGTCAATGGACAGTTTAATAAAATCAATCCAAAAGCAAAAGGAAGCCACAGAGGACAGGTCAGAGTCCATCCTTCCACTTACACTGCAAGAGAAATCTGATTAACACAAACTCAGCTTTCAGGAGAAGTTAGAATTTCAAATAACCAAGATAAAATGGAATAGATAAAATGGAATGAGATGAAATCAGAAGTAATACATTCAGACCAAGAACGACTGAGGTAAATTCCTCACCTGTATTTCGGAGACGGTTATAGGCAAATTTAGGAATTGAAAAGGTTGTCAAAGTACCAGCAAATTTCAGGTTCTTGGCCTTGGGGAGTCAATAAACACTTTGAAGAGGAATACTTTTTAAACATGAGGGACAAAGTGAAATAAAGTATCTTCCTGTGTTGCTTTGCAGTTTCACAGTGAATTAAAACACTGACTTGACCCAAGAATGGGAAAAGAGATTAGGAAAAAAACAATTCCTGATACATTACCTGGAAAGTGGCAATAGTAGAGTAGCAAAAGTGAAAGAAATCACAGAAATTCAAAACATCTGACAACAGGCTGGAAGTTTGAGTCTCTGGGGTCTCTACTCCAACCTGCTGCTCAAAGCAGGGTCAGACCAGGGCATTCAGGATTATCTTCAGTCAGATCTTGAAAACCTTCAAAGCTGCACAAACTTTCTAGGCAACCTATTCCAATACCTGACTATCCAAACAGTGAGAAGGGTTTCTTACTTGCAGTCAGAACCTTTAATTTAATTTTTGGCTCTTCATGCTGATCTGAACTTGCTTTTTAATTTAAATTACCAAGACACTGTGTGCTCCTCAGACACAGGTGCTTTCAGAGTGGTACTGCGGCCCTGTTCTGTTCAACCTGCACTACAGAAGAAAAAAAATATCTTCCTCAAATATTAGCTGAGAGCTACTCCCCAAAGTCTGCTTGGATACTTGCAGTTAAATATCACAGTTACCCAAGAAGTGAGGATTTCGGAGATAGCGTGTGCTTGATTCTGCAGTATCTCCTTTCTATTCTTCAAAAGGCAACTTTTGCTTCACTCTCATTTGGCTACTGGGTTGGATTTCTTTTGTTTACCTTTTCAGTCCCTGTCGTTCCCTCTCCCTTGGCAATTGCAATATAAAATGAACACGTGGCAACTTTTTTTTTTTTCTACATTTAAGAGATGTTACCAGAACCTCTCATGCACTACGTATCACGTAGCTTGGAAAGGCAAGTGAATTGCAAGCCCTGAACTTACCCTTTTTCACATTAATCATCATATATTCAGAAAATTCAAAGCTGATCATGTCCCTTAGCTTGAACATGTCACCATGCTCCCTAAGACTCTCCTACAGGTATTCTTAGGCTGGTGTTTTGCAGGGCATAATTTAATGACCTGCTTGCAGCAGTTTACAAAGACGACAAGCACTGCTGTTCACAGAGACTCATACATACAGCTAATGAAAAAAAATTAGGAAAAGTGGCAAACTAAATGCAACATCCCAAATAACATTTTTCAGGGGGGCAGGGGGACAATTTGCAACCTGAGCATGGAAACTGTAATCAGACACTTATTTTTGTCTATTTTGTTTGGGTTTTTTTTCGTTTGTTTGGTTGGTTTTTTTAATCTTGCTTAGTTACTTTTGTTCTACAGAAAAACCTAAGCAAGGTTATTCATGGCTCCTTGAAAGATTTTAAAGATTCCTCAGTTACTAATGTTTATTGGATAATGAAGACTTAAGAGAATGCCAGAGCTCCATTTTTCTAAACTTTCTATGTGCTCTGGTATGTTTTCCTCCAAGTTCCAGTTCCCCAAGTCACATGGCTTCACAAGACTCTCCAATTCTGTTTTTTTCTTTATTTCTATCTTTCAGTTACAATAAGCAGCTTGAAAATATGACCCAGAAAAGTTAACATTATCGTGACAAATAATATAATTAAACTTGCAGGGAGGATAGTGCTTGGTTTGTAGAGGGAAGGAACAATTTAAACTTGGGGGAGAGAGAGGGGGAGAGGGATCTTCAGTTTGGCAACAATTTCTTTGAAAAAGTATTAAAGTAAAGACGTGATTCCAAGTGCCATTTTTTAAAAGTGATGATAGGACCTTCACTATTTAAGCACAGCCTTCCCTTTGTCCTATTCATAGCACATGCAACAGGGGCTCAACATATCCACAGACAAGTACTAATTCCTAATCTCTACTAGGCCAAGCAAAAGGCCCTTCATGTGTTAGACAGAATTACATCATGGTGATCTAAACTGACAGTGAAAAAACCAGACAGTCTTCTCTTCCAAATCTGCAAGGCCACTCTAAGCCTGCTGTGAAAGGAGAGAGAGATATAGTGAGAATCCAGAGTAAAACTATTTCCACTAATTGTTAGAAATGATAGTGTTTTATGCTTAAAGATTCTTTTCATAACTGAATTATTTCCATCAAGCCCCACCTTGCTCATCTTTGGGTTGAGCTAGAAGGGTAAAGGTGCCATTTCAGGTACAAGTTTTTTGTTTTGGTACCTCATGCTGTACAGTTCTCCTCCACCCACACACTGTTACTGTCTTTTGGATTAACAGAGTACTGCCCTGAGCAATACCAGTTTTCAAATAAGACAGAGGGGGTCACATTTCTTAAATTTTCAAGAGTCTCTAAACTTCTCTAAATACTGCTTGCTCTTATTTTTAGCCACAACTCTGCCTCAATTAGAGCCATCAACTCAGTATTTTAATTTCATGAAACTATTTATAAGAGCAGGTATAGAACTTTAAAGTTTCACCAATGCTACTTAACCAGCTCTGCTTCTAAGCAACAGTCACATATCTACAACTTGCTTTTCTCCAAAGTTTTCAAGGGTCCTTGTAAGACCATGCACCTAAATCCCAGCAGGCTGTACCAACTGCTGAAGTATTCATTTTGAAAACAAAAGCATATGCAATAACAGGCCAACCACAGCATATTCCCACCCGTTCTCTCACCCTACCTGCTCTGTGAGTTGTTTTCTCAGCTTTCCTTTCAACAGCTCCAACACAGGTTTACATTCAGCTTTATCACTTGACCAGAGATAAAGGCAAACTTACTTTCTATTGTGCAATGGAAACAATCGGGGCCTGGTTTGCAAAGAGCAGAGGCCCACTCCCCTCTCTGGGAAGGGCAGGGGAGCTCAATACAGCCCACACTGCCTCCAGTGCCCACAGAGACACAAACACCCCCACTCCTCCCGCAGACTGCACCCGGGGCAAGTGGTGACAATCCATCTCAGTCACCCCTGGCCTCTTGCCCCACTGGGACTTTCTCTGGCTTTGCCTCTGTCCCTGCCAGTGGGGAAATCCTCCTTATATCAACTCTGACACTTTTATACAATCATAGAATGGTTCGGGTTGGAAGAGACCTTAAAGATCATCGAGTTCCACGTGTCTATACCCTGGGCAGGGACACCGCCCACCAGACCAGGTTGCTCAAAGCCCCATCCAGCCTGGCCTTGAACCCCTCCAGGGATGGGGCAGCCACAGCTTCTCTGGCCAACCTGGATCAGTGTCACAACACCCTCACTGTGAAGAATCTCTTCTTAAGATCCACTCTAAGTCTACCCTCTTTCAGTTTAAAACCATTACCCCTCTTCTGTCGCTCCATTCCCTGATCAAGGATCCCTCCCCATCTCTCCTGGAGCCCCTTGAGGGACTGGAAGGGGCTCCAAGGTCTCCCTGGAGCCTTCTCTTCTCCAGGCTGAACCCCCCCAACTCTCTCAGCCTGTCCTCCCAGCAGAGGGGCTCCAGCCCTTGGAGCATCTTTGTGGCCCTTCACTGGACCAGCTCCAACAGGGCCATGTCCTTCCTGCGCTGAGGACTCCAGAGCCGGACACAGAGCTCCAGGTGGGGTCTCCCCAGAGCGGAGCAGAACCCCCTCCCTCGCCCTGCTGGCCACGCTGCTTTGGATGCGGCCCAGGATGCGGTTGGTGGTCTGGGCTGCCAACACACGTAAAAAATACAGAATGCTCCATGAATTTGCGTGTCATACTTGCGCAGCAGCCATGCTAATCTTCTCTGTATCATTCCAATTTTAGTGTATGTGCTGCTGAAGCGAGCACGTTTTCTCTCTTCCTTTTTCCTAACTCGACCCATGTATCCATCCGAAGCCTGATGTCCCTGTTCCTGCCACACAGCCAGGCTTAGGCTTTGTTTGTCACTCATCTTTGGCAAATATCCAGTTTATTTTGTGAAATATCCAGTTTAATTCTCAGTGCCAGAAACACAGGCATAGACAGAAACATAGTACCAGAAACAACAGGAAGAGAACCAGCAAGTGGTACCAACCGAATTGAGCAACGGGCCTCAAAGTGATTAGAATTCCTCTAAAAAAAGGCCTTCGCTGATTTTTTCAGACAACCCACTGCAAAACCTTTGAAATACTAGTCAACCAAAGCTAACAGGGTGGGGGAAAAGAGACAGGGGAGTGATACCTATGCTACATGCCAAGACTCTAAACCAAGCCTGTCATTTGAATTATGCAAGGAGACTATTCCAGTTATCCAAACCTTAATGAAAAATATGCCAGAAGCTAGCTTTATGAAAGCTAGCTATACCTGTCTTATGATATTTACTGTGAGATATGGCACTGCTAGCCTTCCTTTAAAACCAGTGTCCCGATATGTAAGGGTCAGACAGCACTTTTATGGGCTTTGACAGAGACCACAACAAGCAATTATCAGCTTAATAGCACTAGGACAAGGCTGGGTCCTGCCACCTCCAAGCTGAATACTAATAGTCAAAACACAACAGAGATCCAAGTCTTTCCTCCTTAAAATCCAGTTAGGATTTTAACACATACAAGTTTCAATTGTCATATCAACACTCACTTCCAGAAATTTTCAATCATAGATATTTCTTGTGCAGTAAAAGGTACAGTGTACACACAGAGCAGAATCACCCCGATTTATAACATATGTTCCTATGGCAGTCACTTGTGGAATTCTGTTTGTTGGTTTTAGGTTTGGTTCGTTTGTTTGGCGTTTGCTTTCTTTTCTTCCACTAATGCTAAATAAATTTATCAGTTCCATTCCCAAACGATTCTTTCTAATAAGTGAAAAAATCTTCAAAAAAGATGACAAAACTGTTGCTGGAAAACAGTTCCAGATGCTGTGCTGGCGAGCGTAAGAGACTCTGGTACTACTTCCATTTTGCGTCAATAAGTAAATCCATTTTACTTTACAATTAAACAGCGTCATTTAAGGGAGGTTGCATGAATATTACTGGGCTATTCAATCCTCTCAAATCCAAAACTTTTCCTGTGAATCATCATTTCTTGCTGCCTTACAGCTACTGAACCAATCCCTTCCTTTCTTCCAGTGTTGTTTTTCCACTGAAGTTAAACTCATTATGATTTCCTCTAACCGAGTCCTTTGTGGTCCATCTTTTTTCTCAGGTTTCCCTCTGCTTTTTCTGCCAGCTGCTTTGCAAGCACCTCTTGTGACTCTAGCTGGACATAACTCCTTGCCACAACCCCTGCTCCTCACAAAAGAATGACATGCTTCCATCACTGCCTCAGCAACACACCAGCTCCTGTGGGACAGGCCGCTGTGGCCAAGGTCAGCCCTCCACACTTGTGGGGCCGCGGGACCCAGACTGCTCCTTTGGCTGCGCTCAGGAGCCTGCTCCCGGCACCGGGGCCACAGGGCTCTTCCCAAGTCCAGCAATTGCCAAAATGCAAGTAAAGAGACTTCACCAAGACTCCAAGGAGCATTGCTAGTGTACAAGTCTTTTTCCCCTCTCTAAATACCACTACCATTTTCCCTTTATTTAGAGCAGTAAGCAGAAATACAACTGGCTTTGTTACATACACACAGGTACATAAACGCATGCCCCTGCCTTCTTTACAGAAGCTACATATTTATCCCTCCCCAAAACACAGGAACACACATAGACACAAAACAAAGTGACAGCACACCAAGACTAAACCAAATGTGGTTTTTCTCCAATCAGCTGAGGTCAAGAAATAAGTACTGCAAGGTATAAATGTACCTAAGTTATTTACATGCTAATATATCTAGTAATAATTTGCAAAATCTTAGTGGACATCTTCAAAGCCTGGAAGATCTACCAGATGCAAGATTCAATAAAACTGAACCAGCTGTGAGAGACAAGTGACATCAAGCAGCAAATTCAAAGAGAAGTATCTGTATTATATGGTAGCTCCTAGAAAGGACACTTGTATTTCTGAGAGGCTGCTGGGAAAATACCAGAACTTGTGTAGGCAGAACCACCTAAGTGATGGAAAAAAAGAACAACTTGGGTTTTAACACACATAAGTTTCTTATGAAAAAAAAATAAATCCAGAACACTCAGGACAGCCTGAATACCTTTTCTACCTGACTACTTGGACTACCTTTCCTTGTTAGAATTAAAACCTTAAACACATAAATCTAGCAACCCAAAGCCTTCTACACACGTAAAATATTCTAAATAAAAAAAAGCTTTTCCCCTTGCTTTGGCTAGAACTCTTCCTCCTTGTTTACTGATACATCTTTTTTCAACCAGACTCCCTGATCCTCTTCCACTGAACTCGTACCACGAGAACTATGGGGCAACAAGAGTTCACAGAAGGAAGATGGGGAAAAAGGTCACTAGAATTATTAGGGATGCAGGCCTTTTCCATTTAAGATGCTAATGCAAATCACAAGATTTTAATAGCAGATTTGTAGGACATAAACAGACTTTTTTTTTAAAGCTAAAGGACAGCTAAATATAAAGCCACATGCTGAATTCTCTCAGGTGTAATTCCACACCCACGATAAGCCTGTTATCCAAAATTATTCTTCTAAAACTAGGAATTTCTAAAATGAAAAGAATTCCTGAAACAAGCCCTGAACTGGGGACACTAGGCTCTTGCCTTAATTACCAGCCTAGCATGAGCATCCAGGGTCCAGAGACCAGCTCTAGGTCCTCTTGAGCTCCTCTACAATCCGATCCACCCCCCCGCAACAGGCCCTACTGACCAGGGCCTTCCCTTCCCTTCCAAGTGCAGTCTCACAGCCCACAGTAAATACCACAGCCTGCTGTTAACACAGCCTGCACTGGAACAGCTTCTAGACCAAAGCCCCAGAAAAATCAATAAGCAAAACAAAAAGCCACAAGCAAACCCCACCACACTACACAATACAGCTTAATGCTCTCTTCTTTCAAGGTTAGGGTAATTAGGAAGAGGAACAGAGGCTTAATCCTACAGCTGGGTTTTACTTTCCTATCTCTTCTTTATGTTTTCAGATTTTAATACAAATAACACCTACTCAATTCTTGCACAGACCCATGTTGCAAAACTTTTACAGGCTCTGAGCCTCCAATAACATGCTCTTGGACAAGTTAGGCATGTTCATCCAGGATTTAACGAGTCTCCCTCAGCCCACTTTAAAAACCCCTGTTGAAACTTTGTCAGTGGTGCTTCTCTTTGTCAAGATTCTAACAGCATTTCCATAAGGGTAACACTACAGAGAGGAGGCTATTATTGTGCTTGCTCCATAGGGTACTAAAAGACTTGTACTTCTTGTTACGGTGTCTTGCCAGGCTATGCTTGGGTGCCTACTCCTGCGAAGGATCAGACTGTAACGTCTCCTCCTGGCATCAAGGAAAGCACAAAGGCAGTTTCCAGGGCCTGCCCTTACCACTTGCCAGTTTCAAAACACTCATGAGGACACTTGTCAGAGCCTTGCTATTTGGCTTTAAGGTTCATTTTATAAGCTCTGCACAGCATAAACCTCAGGACTTCCTTCTGTAGAATTCCTGAATACAAAACAAAGTTGAACCACTGTTGATTGACTGTTTGGTTGTGGGTTTTTTTAGAGAGAAACTTTTTCACATAAATCTGATAGTCTACAGAAATCCATTGCCCAGTTTGTCAGATACGCTCCCAGTCATGGTGAATGAACTTTTCAACCACACACACCATTCTACTTGAGCACTCTGGGCTGGTCTCAGTGCTGCTGACTATTCTAACCATCTGACTAGCAGTGACCCGGGGTGAATCACCTCAATTCCCGCAGTAGCACAATCTTAAGTGGATCTGCACCACTTTAACATGTTTTATATGCAAAGAGAAGAGTATGTTTTGGGAAAGGCGGTATCAGCTGAAATACAGTAACAAAAAAAAATTCCCAGTTTTCTTTGAAAAGGTGTGAACTGCCCAGGCTTGCATGCCTGGGATGGCTCTCCACTCCAATAACAGCTCCAAGCTTATAGATCTCTCTTCTAATTGACCGCACTGTCTTCAGAAACAGCTTAAGGTGAACTAGAAAAAAAAGCGTAGCTACTTGACCAAGAACAACTGCCCTTATCCTACCAAAAATAAGTTACTATTGTTACCATTATGCTACATAACATAACCTTATGATCCAATTCCAGACCAAGAGGAAAACTATTCCCTTCTCCCCCTGCCCTCCTTGATCACAGAATGATAAAACGTTTAGAGTGGAAGGGACCTTAAAGATCATCGAGTTCCACGTGTCCATACCCTGGGCAGGGACACCGCCCACCAGACCAGGTTGCTCAAAGCCCCATCCAGCCTGGCCTTGAACCCCTCCAGGGATGGGGCAGCCACAGCTTCTCTGGCCAACCTGGATCAGTGTCACAACACCCTCACTGCGAAGAATCTCTTCTTAAGATCCACTCTAAGTCTACCCTCTTTCAGTTTAAAACCATTACCCCTCTTCTGTCGCTCCATTCCCTGATCAAGGATCCCTCCCCATCTCTCCTGGAGCCCCTTGAGGGACTGGAAGGGGCTCCAAGGTCTCCCTGGAGCCTTCTCTTCTCCAGGCTGAACCCCCCCAACTCTCTCAGCCTGTCCTCCCAGCAGAGGGGCTCCAGCCCTTGGAGCATCTTTGTGGCCCTTCACTGGACCAGCTCCAACAGGGCCATGTCCTTCCTGCGCTGAGGACTCCAGAGCCGGACACAGAGCTCCAGGTGGGGTCTCCCCAGAGCGGAGCAGAACCCCCTCCCTCGCCCTGCTGGCCACGCTGCTTTGGATGCGGCCCAGGATGCGGTTGGTGGTCTGGGCTGCCAGCACACATTGCTAGCTCATGTCAAACTTCTCATCCACCAACACCCCCTGTCATCCTTGTCTAGAAAGGTAAGACCAATAAAAAAAGCGTGGAACATAAGAAACCTTAACACATAACAAGTAGTGTCATAATTTGTTCACCTTTTCAGGCAGAAATGGGGGAGAGGAAGGAAAGAAGAAAACAAGAAATCAGCTTAACTTGCAATGAAGGAGGAGACAGGAGTATGTGTCACACTCTCAGGAGTGAGACACCAGTACAATTTTTATAGGACAAACAGTCATTTTTCTTCACTGCTTCTTAGAAGCCACTTAGTCTTTTGAGAATGATCTAGGCTTACTATATATTGTCACAGTGACAAAGCTCAGACTAGATGCTGCCTTTATCACTCTATGCTTACAGACCTCCAGACATTGTTACCTCCACTCATTAGATAATGATAATTATCTAATTAATAATTCCTGAGCCTGTCATTCTGATCTGTGAAAAACTATACCACTGTGCACTTTTTTGGAAGGAAAAGGTTGAGGGATTTTTTGTGGCTTGGTTATGTGGATAGCTCTGCTGCATGAAAATCCACATACAAATAGAAAGATTGTGTTTTTTTCCTAACAGCTTAAATCTGAACAGGCAAAAGGTTGAAGATACAGAACTTTAGCAGACACACAGCTACAAATTACATTACTGCTTCCTTTCCTGACTTGCCTCTAATGTATATTCCTGTACTAGAGGGAGGGATATCCGATCCACCTATGAAGCAATAACCTGAAACACTAGTTTATAGTCTACTTTGGGAGATTAAAAAAAAAAGCTGTTATACTTTTTGTTAAATTGCCTTCTAACTGAAAGCAACTGCATAGCATTTGGACAGCAACAGCAGGAAAAATGGAGACAAAATCATCAGGCAGCAGCTTCACCTGTCTTACTAAACAGAAAACATGCAATAAAGCAATACAGCACATATCAGTGTGCAGAATTTTCTCCATCATTACACAACAGTGTAAGAAAAGAAGCAACTCCTTCACACCATTTGGGACTGTGAACGTCTCTAATTTTCATTTCCCAGCCATAGAGTTGTGAATTTGGATTCAAATTCTAAACTAGAGCTGCAAATTCAAGGACCTTGGCTCATCTAATCAGTTATGAGTGAACTGCTATCGCTACTACTAATGTCCCCATCACAACCTGCTCGCTGGTGTCTCATCTTTCAGTGGAAGGAATAGCTCTTGCCAGTTGGGAACCCTTCCTACTGTTTGGGGAAGACCAGCATGGTAAGTGCAAGTTATTACATGTCAAGCCACTTCAGCTATAGCCACGCTAGGCCCAAGGATGCTTGCACTTAACCCTCTTCAGTTCTGCTCGATTGCTGGACCACGCAGCCTTCAATAAAACTGCACTACAAGACTAGAGAGCAGTTCAATGAAGAGGCAGAACTTCCCCTCTGTCACGCAGAGACAGCTGGCTCTACCTGAAGAGCCACTGGTAAGGCATAAACCCTTCTCCAGAGCGGCCTGTGACCGAAGCCTCAGCTTTCGGGCCCACCAGCCGCACAGGAGGAGACCGTTACACTCAAGTTCGAACCCGAAGCAGACTGGGCCTCAGCACACAGGACGGGATCCGCCATCCAGCCGAGGGAGATGGTGGAAGTCGAGCACAGCCGCGCCGTCACGGCTGGGTGGCGTGCGAGTCCTCCTCGGCCCTGTGCCCTCAGGGGCGGCCGCGACACCCCCGGCTGACCCGCGGCGCGGAGGGCGGCCGCCATGGGGAAGGCAAGCGGCCGTGACTCATTGCTTCTCTCCGCTCGCCGGCCGGCACCGCGGGGCGGCGGCCGCCGGAGGGAGCGGCAGCGGGGGAGGCCGGGGCGGCGGGGCGGGCCCCC
>NW_015094503.1:226891-241953 GCF_001431845.1 Calidris pugnax
GCAGCCCCCGCACCCCGTCTCGTTGGGGGTGGGGGGGAGGGGGGGAACCCTGACGGCACGTGGCCCACCCCCCGCCAATCGGAACGGCCGAGACCATAGAGCAAAGCCGGGCGCTCGCTAGACATTCCGCCCGCCGGGCCCGTCTCTCTGCTGCCGCCATCTTGTCGGAGGCATTGGAACCCGCCCGGCCGCAGAGCCGGGCCCGCGCCCTCCTCCCGCTTACCTGAGGCGTTCCCCACCCACCGCCGCCCTCCCGCGCGGCCGGCACCGCGGGGCACCGGGACCGGCTTTACCTCTAGTAGGCCCGCAGCGAAGCCTATGCTGGGTACGAGGCCGAGGGGCCGGCCGCCATCTTGGTGAAGAAGAGGGATGTGCGTGACCTACCAGCACACGGGTGGTCCCTCCCCCACGTACCCTTGGCTGGCGGGTTGCTATGGGAACAGGGTAGGCGCATGCGCGCCGGCCATCGCCCCGCACCTCCCGGCCCCGCCCCGAAGGGGCGTGCCCTTTGGGGTGGTGCTCCCCGGCTCCTCCCCTTCTCTCCTGTCCGTGCGCGCGCGCGGGAGTAGCGGTTCGGGTTGTTGGCTGCGTGCGGCGCGGGTCGGCAGGTGAGGGGAGGGGAGGCGAGGGGCGGCGCGGCGAGGGGAGGTCAGGTCAGGTCAGGGGCCCCGAGGGGAGAGGGCCTGGGCAGGGAAAAGGGAAGGGAAGGAAAGGAAAGGGGGGTGAGGTGAGGGCCGCTGCTTTCCTTCTGTGGGGCCCGGAGGACAGCCCCTTCCCCAGGCTCTCAGGGAGGCCCCGGTGACGCCCTCGGCGGCTGGGGCTAAGGGAAGGCGGCGTGGGCGTCCCGGAGGGCTGCTGGGGAGATGCCGGTGAGGAGGAAGCGGGCCCATGGGGGCTGCGGGGCGGGGGCCAGCGGCAGCCTGTGGGTATCGGAGGGCTGAGGTAGCGTCCTGTCTTGCCCCCGCCGAGCGTGGGGCCTTGGGTCGCCTGGGCCGCCTGAACGTCGAGTACCTCCGGCGGGAGCGCCTCGGAGACGCGGTTCCCTCTTTGCAGAGGGGGTGAGGTGGTCGCCCCAGTGCCGCTTGCGCACCACGCTTCAGGAGACGCTCGCGGAGAAAGCTCCAGCTGGGTTGTTGAAACTGGAGGGTGAGGAACACGATCGACAGCTCCGGAGGAGAACCTAGAGTTCTCTGAGGCTGTGCTCCTGCCTGCGTGGGAGCGCTCAGCCACTGCCCTAAAGGGGATGCTGTGGGAAGGATCCTTCCTGAAAGATTGCTGTGCTTGTTCTATATATTGAAACGTAATGTAACTGCAGCTGTCTGCATAAATAGCTCTTCTTCGTTTCTTGGTAGCTGTGAGAAACTTCCCTCTGCTCTTAGTCTGCCTCTGAGAAATGGCTGGGTGACAGACAAGCCTCATGAATGAAAAGAATGTTCTTCTGTGTTCTAGCAGGATCTAGTTTTGTTTGGCATTGAAAATCTCTCATGGAGAATGGTTAAGCAGGGATCAATGACATCACTCGGCAGGAAACACTCTTGGAAGAGTTGCTATCGGAGCAATCTTTCAAGATGGTAAAAGTCTCACAGATAACCTCTTCAGCAGCTGAATACTTCATAGGTCATAGACTTATTGACTGAAATACAGACATCACAGATACTGGATTTTATTTTTACCATGACATTTCGTTTGAGAAGCATGTTATCCAGTTCTTATTCTGTGTGCGTAATTAGGATGCCAGGTTTTTGTCAGCAAGTTCAGCTTCATGTGAAAATGACACCTTTACTCTGTCCTCCCTCCCTGTTTAGTCTTTCTCAGAACTGACCTCTTCCTTATTGTGGGGGGGTGAGTGGGAGAAAGCAGCTTGGTAACTGTTAACAGTGAAGTAATTGTGATGACCTAAAAAGTTTCATCTTGATAAACCTAAAGAAGGTTGCATTTATATATATCTACATATACAGTGGCTTTGAGGAGCAGATGCCATAACTGCTGTAAAGCATCACCAGTTTGAAATCAAGTTCCCTTTCTGCCTACCACAAAAAAGGCTGGGCTCCTGCCTGTCTGATCATAAGCTGGTTGCTTTGACTTCAGGATGGCTTTTTGATGGGAGAGACAGGGTGCTTCAAAGCAATTTGGTGTCATTCCATGCGAAGCTGAACTCACTGAGAAAAATCTGCTTGGAAGACAGAAGGAATCAGTCGGTGATAATTTCACATCCGTAGAACGGAAGTGGGAGTGAGGTAGAGAGATAAGGGGTGGCCATGGTATGTGGTCTTTGTGAGTGGGAACAGATACCTTTTTGGTTAGAGGGCAAGCAGAACTAGAAGGGGAACTTGTAGCACTCCTCACTTCAAGATACAGCATATGCTGTCATTTTTATATTGCCATAGCAAATTATAACATCTCTTGAACTTGTGCAAGTTAGTATCATAGAAGTTCTCTTCTGCTGGCAGGTCTTTGTTAAGAGACTTTTTTTTTTGTATAGAGGTGCTGCATGAGATAGTAATTTTTATTTTTTTTCCTGTCTGCTTTGTATCTCAAAGTGATGCAGCTGCATGTGAAAATCTTAACTTGGCAACAGAAGTTAAAGTGACTGAGTTTGCAAGGATGCAGACAAAGAGGAGGAGAAAATGTTTCATTTTGAAGCTGTCAACTGTTTACAGAACACGAACATGAAAGGAAATGTTGCGGGGAAAGAGGCTTAAAAAGAAGAAATAATACACGAGTTGGTTTTTTTGAGCTGTTTCCTGTAAATAGTAGGATGCCTTTAAGCGGTGTGTTTGGTTAGTTAGTTTCCGGAGAGGATGTGAACTTTTATTTTTCAGGCTTCAAAATGGTTTGTTATACATCTAGTACCCTTAGCACCGCACATTTGTATTGCTTGAATTTATTTCCCAATGGTGTTAATAGGAACATGCTGAAAATTCTGCCAATTGTTAATACTGAAGAGTCAAATACTTGTACTCTGTGAAGCAGTTGACATTGTTTCAAATTCTAGACATCCAGTCAAGAATGCTCCTTTTTTAATTTTGTGTGTTACAGTTGGTATTGTGTTGTTTTGTGAGGTTTTTGGTTTTCATTTTGTTGGGTTTTTTTCTTCTATGATTTTTAATAAACTGAAAAACATCATTATTTTTCCAGATTTGTTCCTGACCATCCATAAAAATGTCCAAGGTAAGAGCAACATTTCTGTCTTCCAATGTAACAGTGTGAAACAGCTAATTTGTTTTTAAATATTAATCTGTAAGTCTAGAGAATGTGTAACTTGCATTATGTTTGATGGTGATGCTAAATTTATGTGTCATAAGTAAGAGAGAATTCACATTTAGAAGAAATAATATTGAAAGATTGAGTGATGTAAAACATGTATTAAAGTACTTTCATACAATTTTAAACCTCTGCAATTAACTGTTAAATCCTTCCCTCTTGGAAGGATTTAATTTTGGTCATGGAGTTTTGGTATGGAAGCTCCCTGGTGCATTTTCATTGAAACTTCCATTCTGCTATTGTGTTTTGAGGAGAAACATCTAAGAAAAGAATGGTTTTAGATTAAATTTCTTCATTTACTAATAGAGTCAACCGATCTTCCAGTAAAATCCTTCATAAACAATGTAGCAACTTAAAATATTATTGATGTACTGGGATTTATCTAATTCTTGGTCCCCTGCGTTTGGTATAATGGGTAGAATATCCATGTTAGCTTATTGGAATGAAATGAATGATAGAGGATACTTGAGTAATGTGTTTGAAGAGAGGAAACTAATAGATCTAAAGGTTTCTCTGCAGTATTTGTAGCAGTGGGTATTTGAAACACTATTGTGTAAATCCCACCATCACTCCCACGCCCTTTAAAAAACTTCTCTAAAGAGGACTTCCAGCAGATGGCTGTCACTTCACGTGTCATTCACTGGTTTTATTTGGATGTTCTAAAAACAGCTTAGAAATGGTCATCTTTTTATTTAAGTCCATAAACACTGGACACAAGCTTTTTTCTTTGAAATGTGTGTGAAGACACTGTTTAAAAAGCGTGGGATTAGTGAATGAAATTAGTGAATCATACTTCGATAAATAAATGGTTTTGGGTTTGTTTCTTTTTATACCTAAGGCCATCTTGGCTGTATAGCTGAAGAAATGAAACTGTTTCTTTTGAAACTATAGGTGAATGTGGTTTTCTGTACTTCATTGTGAAACTATTGAATAACAGGAATGCCTGTGTACTTTTCTCTCTGTATGTCATGTAGCTTCAAAACATTTGAAATAATTGATCAAAGCAGTTACAGGAACAAGTATGTCTTGAGCAGTTGCTTATTATTATTTTATTTTATTTTTAGCAACAGCCTGCTCAGTTTACTAATCCAGAAACCCCTGGCTACGTTGGATTTGCAAACCTTCCCAATCAGGTTCACCGGAAGTCTGTGAAAAAGGGGTTTGAATTTACTCTTATGGTGGTTGGTAAGGATATGTTTTATAGTCTTTCTCAAAGTTAGTATCTGCTCATAGGGAATTTGGAATTAAAATTAATATTATTTCCACTATTGTACGGCTTCAGCTTGTCTCAGAAAGCTCTTCTGTGCTGCAGCATTTAACTTTCTTTTATAGTTTAATTCATGCAGCAGTTGTTTTCCACGCTACAAACCGTGTTTGAATAAGTTAATAAGTTTGTGGGTGAAATGAAGAAATTTTTGCACTCCAGTGATCATTACTTATCTCGTTCTCTTGCAGGATTCAAGCATTCCATTTAAAATAGAGTTTAAAACTGTTTTTGCATTTGAATACAATCTTTGTTTGCTTGTGTGTTTTGATTTAGTGAATAGTATTAAGGACACTATTCTATTTAAAATGTTCTTTATGCTTCTGTAGCTCAAAAGAAGCTGAACTCTCGTCTTTTACCTTCGAAATACTCTTGTAAGAGAAGAATGAGAGTTGGATTAGTTGGTTTTGATGTGAGCTCTTTTAAAATTGATCTTGATTTTCTGTTAGCAGTTACAATTATAAGTTTAATTCTATTTGATACTTCAATGAGAATCTGTGTTGGTGTCTGGACTAGGAAGAAAAATCTAGTGTGTCTGCAGAAATACCTCGATCCTTATTTTTGCAAATTAGGTAGGCTTCCAAATCAGGCTTGGGTGTCTTCTATATCTCTCCATGTCACACTACTTGGGAGCTCTAACTTCTGAATTTTGGTGTTTGAACTCTTTAATTCTCGCTTTTAAAATAGGCTTTTGCAAAAAGTACCCTAATAGAATTAGGTTCTTTATTACCTGGCGTCACAAGAAGGAAATCCTATTTGTGTGTTAGATATGTTCAAGAGAGATCACAGTGGAAGTGAGAAGGAGAGATGAGGTGGTAGATGATAGGAGGTGTTTAAGTTCTTAATTGTTTTGGATTCCAGTAGTTACAGAAAGAGTCTGTCCTCAAACCTTTCATTAGTTTTGCCAAATGACAGCCCTAGCATTGCTTTTATCCTGTTTCTGTCTTTTGTAGTTCAGTGTTGGACAGAGGTGTCTCTTATTTTTGTCTTCCTAGAATTTTGTCATAGTTGTTTCCTGTATCCTTCATTGGATTTGCTTAGGATAATATCAAAATGAGTATTTTATAAAATCTAAGGATTAACCTACACTATAAGCAGATGTTTTACATTATGATATCTACTGTAACAGAATTTACTGTTCAGTGAACATAAAAATCTGAACAATTCTGAGAAACAAAAGATGTCCTTTCTCTGCTGCAGCTAAACTAATTTCCAGATCTCTTTGAGATTAATTGTAAATAGTGCTATGTGAAACAGTTCTGGCAGAAAGCTGTATAAAATTATGTGGACCAAACAGTTGTTTCTAGCCTCTTGTAAAATATTAAATAGGGGGAAAAATACATGGTGTCAGAGTAACAGAAAGACAATTAACCCCACCCATGTCTCAGAGTAAAATTTAATTTTACAGTCATTGCCTGCCAGTATTCTAAGGGATAGATTAAAACTATCTAGATTACAAAAGAAAGAGAACTTGGAGAAAAGTCATTTCATTGAAAATTTGGAGCGATATTTTAAGATACACTAGCAGAGGGAGCCAGTCAAAGTAAGATAAAATAAACTGTGCTTTAAATTGTTGATGATTTCAACAGTTTGGAATGTGAACTCTTTCTCTTGAAATATCCAAGGGCTTTAAGTATGTTCTCTTGTGGGATATATCACAATGCCTGTATTGAACTTTTAATCTTTGTTAAGTTGTCATACTTCTTAATTTCTGAGGAGAATGTTTCTTTAAAAGCTATCTGCACTGACACAGCCCTAGTCAATGATTTTTCTCCCTCGCATTGTTTTTTCTGCTATTGTTTATTGTGGTTTGTGAAAATATAACCTGGGATTTATAACAATTTGGCTGCTTGGTTGTGTTGCTTCTGAAGAAATCCTAAACACTTGTATTTCTTAACAATTTCATATTCGTTCTCATTACTAAGCTATGATTTCATCAGATTTTTTTTTTTTTGAGAGTCACTAAACTCTAATACTGTTACCAGTAGTTAGAATAACTGCTCTTTTCATTAATCCTCAACAGCAACTATGAAAAGTGATTTGGTTTACATGTAATATTTACCCAAGTATGGAATGTGTAATATTTATCTGAAAGTACGGAATGTGCCACTGGTTAAAATAATACTTTTTTTTGTTTGTTTGTTTTGCTAAAATGATGCTGTATGACTGTTGAGTTACACTGGCTGTATGTCTCTTTCACTAGTGAAGGCTGCATTGGTAAAATCTGACTTTAAGAAATGCATTCTATAAGGCATTAAAATTTGGCAGCTCCTAATCAAATCTTTATTTAAAAAAAAATCCATCTCTTTTTTCTTTTCTTCAGCTATTTTTATGTGATCCCTGTTGCAGAATAATCTGTGTTACTCAGAGGGATCATGCAGCTCATCATTTTTAACATCTAATTTTTTTTAATTAATTCTGTCAACACCTGAAATAAAATCAGAATTCTAGAAAATTATTTGTTCAGTGAATTCAAGTACTGAGCACTTCAAGTTGCTGGTCTTTTTTATGCCATGAACATTTGTTCTGATTAAGATCTTCCTCTTTAGCTAATTAGTTGGCTTTTGAACTTTCCTCGTGGTCCAGTCAGTAGCCCTAGAACAAGACTATATTTATGGTGCAATTTGGTAATCCCAAATTTCATGAGTGAAAAAATTGCTTTGTGTGTAATGCTTTGTGGCCATATCATATTCCTCTTCCCTTGGGTTCTTGCCTGCCTTGCTAACATAAAAAGTAGAAATAAATCACACTTTTTGATGGTTGGTTGTGCAGAAGTTCAGCAGTGCCTTTTTTGTTGTTAAATTGATGATATAGCCTAGCAGGATCCATATTTTTTTCACATTCTGGAGTGATAGCAGAAAAGCATTCCTTAAAAAGTTAGGAGACGTGACATGGGAAATTTTAAGATTAAATTGATCAGAACTCCATTTGACTAGGAGATTTAATTGCAAATCATCAGTGAAAGCTCTGAGAATTATAGAGCTGAGATGTAAGAATTGTTTTTTGATCTTTTTGTGCAGACTTCTCTAATGCAAAATTATAGGCTGTAAATTTTAAAATCACTATTAAAAGATTTATGATTAATTTGAAAAAAAAGTATAGTCAGGTGATACTGTCTGGATATACTTGAAATTAATTATGTAAATATGTTGAATTTATCTTTATATTGAATCACAGGTGAATCTGGATTGGGAAAATCTACATTAATAAACAGCCTCTTCTTGACAGATCTCTACCCAGAAAGGATAATCCCAGGAGCTGCTGGTAAACACACCTTTGTTCTAGTTTCTCTATTCTCAATGATTTTTGGAATTGAATGCTTTTATCTTTGGATTTTAGTAACAGCCAGTAGTGATTTCTAGCTGTAATAATTTCTAATGTATTTTCTCATACTTGAACTGTTTGATTGAAGTGTTTCCCTCTGTACACAGGATTTATATGGGGTCTTTATTGTTTAGTCCTCCAATGTATTCATAATGGTGCCTAGAAAGTCAATCCCTTCTTTTGCTTAAAAAAATGTCATTGTGTCACAGCAAGATAAACAATCAACTAAAACAATCAGAAACTTTCTTTAATTTTTAATCTGTTGCAATTCTAAACATATACATTGTTTATATCTGCTTGGACTTGCAATTTGATTCCTTTACTTTCGGTTGATACTTAGTGAATGTGAACTTCACCTGCTTTTCTTCCTCAGTCCCTTGTCCCTTTTTTATTCTGTTAACCAAGGCATAGAGTAAATCAACAAAAGAGAATATCGTAAGAAAATAGAGGAAGATACTGTTTTTTCCCTTCTTTGCTACTTGTTGAATGACTTGCTTTAATGATTTATCATGTTAGCTCACGATTACTTATCACTTTCAACCTTAGGAAAAAATCTATTACATATAATTTGGTATCATTCTCCAAACTGCTGATTACTTACAGTTTTTTCTCAGTCCCTTTTGCCATAGTTTCTACGTCGTATATATCTCAAAATGACATAGTCTTACAAATTCTATTCTGAAAGATTGTTAAATGTATTTCAGAGAAGATTGAACGCACTGTGCAGATTGAAGCCTCAACTGTTGAAATTGAAGAGCGGGGTGTGAAACTACGTCTGACAGTTGTAGATACACCAGGATATGGGGATGCTATCAATTGTCGAGACTGGTATGTACACAGGGTATATAGTGATCTATATATGAAGACCAACATCCATTTCGTATTTGTCCTGGGCGTGGGGAATAAGTAACTGAAGTGGGACTATATTAATAATGATATGCAGCCCAAAGTAAAGAGACATCAATAACTTCCACACAACTTGAAATAAATTTTGTGACACAGATATTTTGATTTAGTATTTTCCTTAGTTAACTTTATTAAGTTTGGGAGAGTTTTAAGTGAACAGTGACCTTGACTTTTTTTTATAGTTAGAAAGCAACAGAACCATTGGGACACACGAAATTCAACAATACTCTTGAGTCTTAATCTAGTCTTTAGTGCAACTAGAAATCAACCTTAAGAAGCTGTCCATATTCACTTGAGCATTCTCAGGTTCTGCGTTTTCATCATCTTTGGGTTTGATCATTTGGGGTTTTTTTTGAGAAACTTACTTTATAATAAATACTGAGAAATATTCTTGAGATCAATGGCAATCAGTTTTCAGTGGTAAACCCTCTTCCCTCATCTCTCAAGTCCCTGAAACTCAAGGCAAGGACTGGGGAAATAAAGTCCATCCTATTGTAAGTGAAAAGCACGTACAAGACTACCTGAGGAACTTGAACTTGATAAGGGACTTTATTAGTCTATGGGACCCAAGAAGATGCATCCCATCTTGTTGGGTTTTCTATGGCAGATGTAGTTGCCAATCCGCTCTCCACCATATTTCAAAAGTCACGGCAATCAGGCAAAGTCCCTGGTGGCTGGAAAAAGGGAAACATGCCCATTTTTAAATAGGGTAAAATGGAGGACCCTGGAAACTACCGGCCAGTCAACCTTGCCTCCAAGTCCAGTGAGATCATGGAACAGATCCTTCTGGAAGATATGTTGAAACATATGGAAGAGGGGGGGTCATTAGACATAGCTCATATGGTTTCACCAAGGGCAAACTGTGCCTGATTAATCTGGTGGCCTTTTATGATGGAGTGCATAAAGTAAGATACACTGATGTCATCTACCTGGACTTGTGTAAGGCCTTTGATATGGTCCCCCATAACATTTCTGTCTCTAAATTGGAGAGATGTGGGTTTAGTGGACGGACTGTTAGATGGATAAGGAATTAGCTGGATGGCCATGTCCAAAGAGTTACAGTAAATGGCTCAAAGTTTAAGTGGAAACCAACAACTAGTGGAGTCCCTCAAGGGCCGTACTCGGACCAGTACTGTTTATTATCTTCATCAATGGCATACTAGAATTGAGTTCCCCCTCAGCAAGTTTGCAGGTGACACCAAGCTGAGTGGTGCAGTTGATTTACTAGAGGGAAGGGAGACCTGCATTCAGCTCAGGGCCCCCAGCACAAGACAGACATGGACCTGTTGGAGCGGGTCCAGAGGAGGGCCACAAAAATGATCCAAGGGCTGTAACACCTTTCCTGTGAGGAAAGGCTAAGAGAGTTGGAGTTCTTCAGCCTGGAGAAGAGAAGGCTCCAGAGAGACCTTACTGAGGCCTTTCAAGGCTTATTACCAGGGCCTGTAGTAAGTAACGGGGCAAGGGATTTAGGTTGGACATAAGGCAGAAGTTTTTTACAATGACGGTGATGAGATATTGGAACAGGTTGCCCAGAGAAGTTGTGGATCCCCCATTATTGGAAGGGTTCCTGGTCAGGTTGGACAGGGCTTTGAGCAACCTGACCTACTGAAAGATATCCCTGCCCATGGGGGGGTCGTGGCCTGGATGATTTTTAAAGGTCCCTTCCAACCCAAACCATTCTATGATTTAAAATTAGTTAGGAACAAGAAGCTTAGATTACCTTGAGCATGTCAAAAGATAAATACCTAACCCAAAAGAAATTACCTGTAAAAGTTGTGCTATATGTGTGTGTATTTTCTCTTAATATTAAAAAAAATATTCGTAGTAGTTTGTTATTCTGGAATTCAATTACAGTTTTAAAATATGTGCTCTTCTACTCTTACAGTGTTACAGCATCAGTAAATTAATTTTTGTTCATCAGCAGAATGTCTTGGTGTTTTAATATTACCTTTGCAGCACCACTAAGATTATTGCCTGATTGGGAACATGCATGATTTCTTGAATCCATATTTGTTTTACAGTTTTAAGACCATAATCTCTTACATTGATGAGCAGTTTGAGCGATATCTGCATGATGAGAGTGGTTTGAACAGAAGACACATCATAGATAACCGGGTTCATTGCTGCTTCTATTTCATTTCACCGTTTGGTCATGGGTAGGTGTTTCTCTGTCTTTTTATTTTTTAAATGATTTTACTTCGGGGAGTTGGTTTGTGACTGTTGACTTCAGTTTTCAGAATCAGATTGCCATTACTTAAGAAGGTGCTAGAACTGCTGGAATTAATTGGATGTGTTCTTTCCGTGTAAGGAGAGAGATCTACATTGTTGTGAAAATAAATTGGTAATTTAGATTAAAAATAAATTTACCTTTTTTCCATATTTTAATTTTAGCCTTAAGCCTCTGGATGTTGAGTTTATGAAGGCCATACACAACAAAGTAAATATTGTACCAGTGATTGCAAAAGCTGATACGCTTTCTCTGAAAGAGCGAGAAAGACTAAAGAAAAGGGTAGGTATTTTTCTAGTTTGCCAAAAAGTGTTGTACTTAGGTTATAGCAGCACTTTTGCTGAAGAGAGGGGCATTCTCATTTAACCTTACTCTATCCTAGCCAAGAAAATATAATCTCATCCACAGTGTAACCTCTGCTGTGAGGACATTAGAGAGATCTGGGTGTGTTCAGGAGAAGAGAAGGCTCCGGGGAGACCTTGAGCCCCTTTCAGTCCCTAAAAGGGCTCTAAGAAAGCTGGGAAGGACTCTCGATCAGGGAGGGGAGCCATAGCATGAGGGGGAAGGGTTTGATACTGAAAGAGAGGAGACATAGAGGAGGTGTTAGGAAGAAATTCTTTACTTTGAGGGTGGTGGGACACTAGTTGCCCAGAGAAGCTGTGGCTGCCCCATCCCTGGAGGGGTTCAAGGCCAGGCTGGAGGGGGCTTGGAGCAACCTGGTCTGGTGGGAGGTGTCCCTGCCCAGGGCAGGGGGTGGGGCTACATGGTCTTCTGACTCTAACCATTCTATGATTATTTAATATGTAGTTTGATTTCTTGTAAATTCTTTTTATTATTAACTAGGATATTGTCCCTAAAATGTTGCCTGTGAAAAGACAGATTGGCTACATTTACAATTTCATTATCAGTGAATTTTGAAACTTTGGAAAAATATTTAATGCATTTGCTAGTGGTCATTGCTCCCTTACCTGTTTAATCGGTTACAAAGCAGAGATGATAACTGCATCTATAATGCTCATATATTTTTTTACCCAGTCAGAATTCTGATGATTGAAAAATAGGATTTTCAGAGATTTTTTTGATTTGGGGCTTGTTTCTCTTCTCTTGTGTCATCTTCTTCTAATACCTTCCAGTTCTTCCTTCCTTAACACATTCAGTCTTGCAGGAATTGATGCTGTATTTGCCGAGGAGGGAAATTGCAACAAACCATCAGGAGTTAATAACAGCTATGAAATTTAGAAAGAAGTGTTAGAATTGACTTGCCACAAGGCAAACTTCATCCAGTCTTAGCTGGTATATTTAAAACATTATCTATGATTTTTTCAGTTATTCTGAAAATCCTTATAATTCTCTTACCCTATTTACAATAAAAATAGAGAAGTATACTTTAGTTTAATGTACATATTGTGCTGGAATTTTGCAGAAACAAAGATTGATTGATCTATTTTTTTAAAGAGCAAAATTTGGGTTTATGGCAAATGGATTCCAGCTGCAGATGCCATTCTTAGCAGTCATGAAGACAGAATTAAGCATTTACAGTGTCTGTAGCTCAGTTAGGTTTTCTAACACTCCCACCCTTACCCCCCAAATAGTAATTTACAGGCAAGAGCCAGGAGCTTTAGGCTGTTTAAAGCAATTACGGCTTTGCAGTTGTTTTTTAAAAATTATAAAGGTTTAAAAAAAAAAAGGACCATTTCTTATGTGTAATCCAGAAAGGACACTGTTTAATTGAACACTATTGTTTGTCTGAATGTCTGTGGCAAGTAGTTGTTGAATATCATGAAGAAATACCGTGTTTAAAAACTTTCCAAGTAATTTGGATCAGTAAGATAGACCCAAGTTTCTCGAGAGACCGTGTATAACTGATTAAGTAATTTTACCTTAAGATTTAAAAGTATTGACTTTACATGTATATTATCTCAATCTCTTATATTACAAATCACAGATTCTGGATGAAATAGAAGAGCATGGCATCAAGATTTATCACCTGCCTGATGCTGAATCAGATGAGGATGAAGATTTTAAAGAGCAGACCAGACTCCTGAAGGTATGACTGGCTTCATAGGTGGATAATATACTGTGGCTTTTCGAACTGCTCAGATGGCTTTAGAACAAGATACATACTGTGACCTGTGATGAGACCTTGAGTGAGTCACTGTGTCTCTGTCGCCAGGCTTCCCTAATCGTGGTAATAATTACTTTCTTTTTTTTTTTTAACCTTTAAATTAAAAGCATTACCATAATATGCAGTGCTGAGCAGAACAAGAGTTGTTCTTTGAGTTGTCTGTTCTGGTTCCTTATTAATAATTTTTGCATTTTTGGCTTTCAGGCCAGCATTCCATTTTGTGTAGTAGGATCCAATCAACTCATTGAAGCAAAAGGCAAAAAAGTTAGAGGTCGACTCTACCCATGGGGTGTAGTTGAAGTGGAGAATCCGGAACATAATGACTTCCTGAAGCTGAGGACCATGTTAATGTAAGTTAGAAAATTCCAGCTGAATGGTATTTTAAAAAACAATCACCAGGAAGATACTCAAACATTGTAGTGGGGGTTTGGAGCGGTTATGGAGACCCTGGAGATACTGAGAATTTGTCTGGAAAAAGCCATGGGCAGCCTTGACTTAGCTGTCCCAGGCAGGGATTGTACCACATAAGCTCCATGGGTTCTTTCCAATCTGAATTTCCCAGTGATTCTCTGAAAATAATATTTTGTCTAATTCCTTTGTCAAACACAGTGTTGTATTGCTATTCAGATCCACAGGAACATAAAACAGGTTGCTTCACACCTTGTGCTTACTTAAATATATCTATTTGTGGATGTATATCTGCAAAGGAGTAGACTTTGAAAGTCCACTGGTTGATTTTTTTCAGGTTTTGCTACTCTGCTTCCTCTGACCAGCACTGCTTCATCAAACACCTCACCCAGGAGGACAGCTTATGTCAGGGCTGCCTCAGGGTCTGAGATGGTCTCTGTATGTGTCTTTTATTGGACCGATTTGATTTAAATTAGCTTTTAAATTGGCATTTTAAATGGGTGTTCAGGCTGAACACATTGACCCAATGCAGTGCTGAATGTGAGAGCTGGTTAAGCATGCTGATGTGCTTGCTTGTTTTAATTATTTTTCTTTCTCCAGCACCCATATGCAAGATCTTCAGGAGGTGACCCAGGATCTTCACTATGAGAACTTCCGCTCCGAGAGGCTCAAACGAGGCGGCAGGTTGTCATCTTATGGTTACATGCTGTTTCTTCCTCCTCTGAATTTATTTTTTGGTGTCTGTCTCTCCTACCATTTCATTGCTAGGATTTGGTAGATCACAGACAGGTCTGTAGCTCCAGTCAACACCAAGTTCAGCTGACCAGCTTACACTGAGCCTAAGAAAAAGTATTATGTAAATCTGAAGTTGTGACATTAAAAGAGTATGCTTAGATCTCTGTTTTGTTTTAAGGTTTGAACCACAGATTGGAATGTTTCAGGTAAAGAAGTAGGACATGTCTATGATAAATGTTGCCTTCTAGGTTGGTGCTGATATGTTAAAGTTGGTTTGTTTGGGTTTTTTTCCAGAATTAACTATTGGAATATTTGGACTGTGTCTCTAGAAAGAGAAACTCAAGTCATTCTGCAGTGCTTTATTAAATGTGGTATAAATAACTATTTTTTTTTGCATAGCACTCACAGGAAAATGTCTTTCAGCCCTATTTTGAGCTATGGTGGGGAGGGCACATCTTTCCTGGAAAGAGGGACAGGCAGAACACCCCATTTTTAATTAAAATAGCAGGGTTTGTGAATTCTTGTTGAAAACTGGGTGTTTCCTGGTTTAGATTTTTCAGCTGCGTTTCTTATGTCAGCCACTAGAGAGTTTCATAATTGCACATTTCAGTGGGTTTCGTATGTTTTGCAAAGTTTTTTCCATCATGCTGTTCTGAGACATTTCTAGTCAGTTTTTAGGAAAAGGAGTTTGTCTCTGCCCATAGCATTGGCCTACAAGTCCAGATTTCCCTTCAGGCAAGATGACATGTTCTTCTCCCCTGACTTTTAAATCCTATCTTGGGAAGTTCAAGCTGAAAAAAAAAAAAAAA
>NW_015094503.1:243874-270013 GCF_001431845.1 Calidris pugnax
TTTTTATGTGATCCCTGTTGCAGAATAATCTGTGTTACTCAGAGGGATCATGCAGCTCATCATTTTTAACATCTAATTTTTTTTAATTAATTCTGTCAACACCTGAAATAAAATCAGAATTCTAGAAAATTATTTGTTCAGTGAATTCAAGTACTGAGCACTTCAAGTTGCTGGTCTTTTTTATGCCATGAACATTTGTTCTGATTAAGATCTTCCTCTTTAGCTAATTAGTTGGCTTTTGAACTTTCCTCGTGGTCCAGTCAGTAGCCCTAGAACAAGACTATATTTATGGTGCAATTTGGTAATCCCAAATTTCATGAGTGAAAAAATTGCTTTGTGTGTAATGCTTTGTGGCCATATCATATTCCTCTTCCCTTGGGTTCTTGCCTGCCTTGCTAACATAAAAAGTAGAAATAAATCACACTTTTTGATGGTTGGTTGTGCAGAAGTTCAGCAGTGCCTTTTTTGTTGTTAAATTGATGATATAGCCTAGCAGGATCCATATTTTTTTCACATTCTGGAGTGATAGCAGAAAAGCATTCCTTAAAAAGTTAGGAGACGTGACATGGGAAATTTTAAGATTAAATTGATCAGAACTCCATTTGACTAGGAGATTTAATTGCAAATCATCAGTGAAAGCTCTGAGAATTATAGAGCTGAGATGTAAGAATTGTTTTTTGATCTTTTTGTGCAGACTTCTCTAATGCAAAATTATAGGCTGTAAATTTTAAAATCACTATTAAAAGATTTATGATTAATTTGAAAAAAAAGTATAGTCAGGTGATACTGTCTGGATATACTTGAAATTAATTATGTAAATATGTTGAATTTATCTTTATATTGAATCACAGGTGAATCTGGATTGGGAAAATCTACATTAATAAACAGCCTCTTCTTGACAGATCTCTACCCAGAAAGGATAATCCCAGGAGCTGCTGGTAAACACACCTTTGTTCTAGTTTCTCTATTCTCAATGATTTTTGGAATTGAATGCTTTTATCTTTGGATTTTAGTAACAGCCAGTAGTGATTTCTAGCTGTAATAATTTCTAATGTATTTTCTCATACTTGAACTGTTTGATTGAAGTGTTTCCCTCTGTACACAGGATTTATATGGGGTCTTTATTGTTTAGTCCTCCAATGTATTCATAATGGTGCCTAGAAAGTCAATCCCTTCTTTTGCTTAAAAAAATGTCATTGTGTCACAGCAAGATAAACAATCAACTAAAACAATCAGAAACTTTCTTTAATTTTTAATCTGTTGCAATTCTAAACATATACATTGTTTATATCTGCTTGGACTTGCAATTTGATTCCTTTACTTTCGGTTGATACTTAGTGAATGTGAACTTCACCTGCTTTTCTTCCTCAGTCCCTTGTCCCTTTTTTATTCTGTTAACCAAGGCATAGAGTAAATCAACAAAAGAGAATATCGTAAGAAAATAGAGGAAGATACTGTTTTTTCCCTTCTTTGCTACTTGTTGAATGACTTGCTTTAATGATTTATCATGTTAGCTCACGATTACTTATCACTTTCAACCTTAGGAAAAAATCTATTACATATAATTTGGTATCATTCTCCAAACTGCTGATTACTTACAGTTTTTTCTCAGTCCCTTTTGCCATAGTTTCTACGTCGTATATATCTCAAAATGACATAGTCTTACAAATTCTATTCTGAAAGATTGTTAAATGTATTTCAGAGAAGATTGAACGCACTGTGCAGATTGAAGCCTCAACTGTTGAAATTGAAGAGCGGGGTGTGAAACTACGTCTGACAGTTGTAGATACACCAGGATATGGGGATGCTATCAATTGTCGAGACTGGTATGTACACAGGGTATATAGTGATCTATATATGAAGACCAACATCCATTTCGTATTTGTCCTGGGCGTGGGGAATAAGTAACTGAAGTGGGACTATATTAATAATGATATGCAGCCCAAAGTAAAGAGACATCAATAACTTCCACACAACTTGAAATAAATTTTGTGACACAGATATTTTGATTTAGTATTTTCCTTAGTTAACTTTATTAAGTTTGGGAGAGTTTTAAGTGAACAGTGACCTTGACTTTTTTTTATAGTTAGAAAGCAACAGAACCATTGGGACACACGAAATTCAACAATACTCTTGAGTCTTAATCTAGTCTTTAGTGCAACTAGAAATCAACCTTAAGAAGCTGTCCATATTCACTTGAGCATTCTCAGGTTCTGCGTTTTCATCATCTTTGGGTTTGATCATTTGGGGTTTTTTTTGAGAAACTTACTTTATAATAAATACTGAGAAATATTCTTGAGATCAATGGCAATCAGTTTTCAGTGGTAAACCCTCTTCCCTCATCTCTCAAGTCCCTGAAACTCAAGGCAAGGACTGGGGAAATAAAGTCCATCCTATTGTAAGTGAAAAGCACGTACAAGACTACCTGAGGAACTTGAACTTGATAAGGGACTTTATTAGTCTATGGGACCCAAGAAGATGCATCCCATCTTGTTGGGTTTTCTATGGCAGATGTAGTTGCCAATCCGCTCTCCACCATATTTCAAAAGTCACGGCAATCAGGCAAAGTCCCTGGTGGCTGGAAAAAGGGAAACATGCCCATTTTTAAATAGGGTAAAATGGAGGACCCTGGAAACTACCGGCCAGTCAACCTTGCCTCCAAGTCCAGTGAGATCATGGAACAGATCCTTCTGGAAGATATGTTGAAACATATGGAAGAGGGGGGGTCATTAGACATAGCTCATATGGTTTCACCAAGGGCAAACTGTGCCTGATTAATCTGGTGGCCTTTTATGATGGAGTGCATAAAGTAAGATACACTGATGTCATCTACCTGGACTTGTGTAAGGCCTTTGATATGGTCCCCCATAACATTTCTGTCTCTAAATTGGAGAGATGTGGGTTTAGTGGACGGACTGTTAGATGGATAAGGAATTAGCTGGATGGCCATGTCCAAAGAGTTACAGTAAATGGCTCAAAGTTTAAGTGGAAACCAACAACTAGTGGAGTCCCTCAAGGGCCGTACTCGGACCAGTACTGTTTATTATCTTCATCAATGGCATACTAGAATTGAGTTCCCCCTCAGCAAGTTTGCAGGTGACACCAAGCTGAGTGGTGCAGTTGATTTACTAGAGGGAAGGGAGACCTGCATTCAGCTCAGGGCCCCCAGCACAAGACAGACATGGACCTGTTGGAGCGGGTCCAGAGGAGGGCCACAAAAATGATCCAAGGGCTGTAACACCTTTCCTGTGAGGAAAGGCTAAGAGAGTTGGAGTTCTTCAGCCTGGAGAAGAGAAGGCTCCAGAGAGACCTTACTGAGGCCTTTCAAGGCTTATTACCAGGGCCTGTAGTAAGTAACGGGGCAAGGGATTTAGGTTGGACATAAGGCAGAAGTTTTTTACAATGACGGTGATGAGATATTGGAACAGGTTGCCCAGAGAAGTTGTGGATCCCCCATTATTGGAAGGGTTCCTGGTCAGGTTGGACAGGGCTTTGAGCAACCTGACCTACTGAAAGATATCCCTGCCCATGGGGGGGTCGTGGCCTGGATGATTTTTAAAGGTCCCTTCCAACCCAAACCATTCTATGATTTAAAATTAGTTAGGAACAAGAAGCTTAGATTACCTTGAGCATGTCAAAAGATAAATACCTAACCCAAAAGAAATTACCTGTAAAAGTTGTGCTATATGTGTGTGTATTTTCTCTTAATATTAAAAAAAATATTCGTAGTAGTTTGTTATTCTGGAATTCAATTACAGTTTTAAAATATGTGCTCTTCTACTCTTACAGTGTTACAGCATCAGTAAATTAATTTTTGTTCATCAGCAGAATGTCTTGGTGTTTTAATATTACCTTTGCAGCACCACTAAGATTATTGCCTGATTGGGAACATGCATGATTTCTTGAATCCATATTTGTTTTACAGTTTTAAGACCATAATCTCTTACATTGATGAGCAGTTTGAGCGATATCTGCATGATGAGAGTGGTTTGAACAGAAGACACATCATAGATAACCGGGTTCATTGCTGCTTCTATTTCATTTCACCGTTTGGTCATGGGTAGGTGTTTCTCTGTCTTTTTATTTTTTAAATGATTTTACTTCGGGGAGTTGGTTTGTGACTGTTGACTTCAGTTTTCAGAATCAGATTGCCATTACTTAAGAAGGTGCTAGAACTGCTGGAATTAATTGGATGTGTTCTTTCCGTGTAAGGAGAGAGATCTACATTGTTGTGAAAATAAATTGGTAATTTAGATTAAAAATAAATTTACCTTTTTTCCATATTTTAATTTTAGCCTTAAGCCTCTGGATGTTGAGTTTATGAAGGCCATACACAACAAAGTAAATATTGTACCAGTGATTGCAAAAGCTGATACGCTTTCTCTGAAAGAGCGAGAAAGACTAAAGAAAAGGGTAGGTATTTTTCTAGTTTGCCAAAAAGTGTTGTACTTAGGTTATAGCAGCACTTTTGCTGAAGAGAGGGGCATTCTCATTTAACCTTACTCTATCCTAGCCAAGAAAATATAATCTCATCCACAGTGTAACCTCTGCTGTGAGGACATTAGAGAGATCTGGGTGTGTTCAGGAGAAGAGAAGGCTCCGGGGAGACCTTGAGCCCCTTTCAGTCCCTAAAAGGGCTCTAAGAAAGCTGGGAAGGACTCTCGATCAGGGAGGGGAGCCATAGCATGAGGGGGAAGGGTTTGATACTGAAAGAGAGGAGACATAGAGGAGGTGTTAGGAAGAAATTCTTTACTTTGAGGGTGGTGGGACACTAGTTGCCCAGAGAAGCTGTGGCTGCCCCATCCCTGGAGGGGTTCAAGGCCAGGCTGGAGGGGGCTTGGAGCAACCTGGTCTGGTGGGAGGTGTCCCTGCCCAGGGCAGGGGGTGGGGCTACATGGTCTTCTGACTCTAACCATTCTATGATTATTTAATATGTAGTTTGATTTCTTGTAAATTCTTTTTATTATTAACTAGGATATTGTCCCTAAAATGTTGCCTGTGAAAAGACAGATTGGCTACATTTACAATTTCATTATCAGTGAATTTTGAAACTTTGGAAAAATATTTAATGCATTTGCTAGTGGTCATTGCTCCCTTACCTGTTTAATCGGTTACAAAGCAGAGATGATAACTGCATCTATAATGCTCATATATTTTTTTACCCAGTCAGAATTCTGATGATTGAAAAATAGGATTTTCAGAGATTTTTTTGATTTGGGGCTTGTTTCTCTTCTCTTGTGTCATCTTCTTCTAATACCTTCCAGTTCTTCCTTCCTTAACACATTCAGTCTTGCAGGAATTGATGCTGTATTTGCCGAGGAGGGAAATTGCAACAAACCATCAGGAGTTAATAACAGCTATGAAATTTAGAAAGAAGTGTTAGAATTGACTTGCCACAAGGCAAACTTCATCCAGTCTTAGCTGGTATATTTAAAACATTATCTATGATTTTTTCAGTTATTCTGAAAATCCTTATAATTCTCTTACCCTATTTACAATAAAAATAGAGAAGTATACTTTAGTTTAATGTACATATTGTGCTGGAATTTTGCAGAAACAAAGATTGATTGATCTATTTTTTTAAAGAGCAAAATTTGGGTTTATGGCAAATGGATTCCAGCTGCAGATGCCATTCTTAGCAGTCATGAAGACAGAATTAAGCATTTACAGTGTCTGTAGCTCAGTTAGGTTTTCTAACACTCCCACCCTTACCCCCCAAATAGTAATTTACAGGCAAGAGCCAGGAGCTTTAGGCTGTTTAAAGCAATTACGGCTTTGCAGTTGTTTTTTAAAAATTATAAAGGTTTAAAAAAAAAAAGGACCATTTCTTATGTGTAATCCAGAAAGGACACTGTTTAATTGAACACTATTGTTTGTCTGAATGTCTGTGGCAAGTAGTTGTTGAATATCATGAAGAAATACCGTGTTTAAAAACTTTCCAAGTAATTTGGATCAGTAAGATAGACCCAAGTTTCTCGAGAGACCGTGTATAACTGATTAAGTAATTTTACCTTAAGATTTAAAAGTATTGACTTTACATGTATATTATCTCAATCTCTTATATTACAAATCACAGATTCTGGATGAAATAGAAGAGCATGGCATCAAGATTTATCACCTGCCTGATGCTGAATCAGATGAGGATGAAGATTTTAAAGAGCAGACCAGACTCCTGAAGGTATGACTGGCTTCATAGGTGGATAATATACTGTGGCTTTTCGAACTGCTCAGATGGCTTTAGAACAAGATACATACTGTGACCTGTGATGAGACCTTGAGTGAGTCACTGTGTCTCTGTCGCCAGGCTTCCCTAATCGTGGTAATAATTACTTTCTTTTTTTTTTTTAACCTTTAAATTAAAAGCATTACCATAATATGCAGTGCTGAGCAGAACAAGAGTTGTTCTTTGAGTTGTCTGTTCTGGTTCCTTATTAATAATTTTTGCATTTTTGGCTTTCAGGCCAGCATTCCATTTTGTGTAGTAGGATCCAATCAACTCATTGAAGCAAAAGGCAAAAAAGTTAGAGGTCGACTCTACCCATGGGGTGTAGTTGAAGTGGAGAATCCGGAACATAATGACTTCCTGAAGCTGAGGACCATGTTAATGTAAGTTAGAAAATTCCAGCTGAATGGTATTTTAAAAAACAATCACCAGGAAGATACTCAAACATTGTAGTGGGGGTTTGGAGCGGTTATGGAGACCCTGGAGATACTGAGAATTTGTCTGGAAAAAGCCATGGGCAGCCTTGACTTAGCTGTCCCAGGCAGGGATTGTACCACATAAGCTCCATGGGTTCTTTCCAATCTGAATTTCCCAGTGATTCTCTGAAAATAATATTTTGTCTAATTCCTTTGTCAAACACAGTGTTGTATTGCTATTCAGATCCACAGGAACATAAAACAGGTTGCTTCACACCTTGTGCTTACTTAAATATATCTATTTGTGGATGTATATCTGCAAAGGAGTAGACTTTGAAAGTCCACTGGTTGATTTTTTTCAGGTTTTGCTACTCTGCTTCCTCTGACCAGCACTGCTTCATCAAACACCTCACCCAGGAGGACAGCTTATGTCAGGGCTGCCTCAGGGTCTGAGATGGTCTCTGTATGTGTCTTTTATTGGACCGATTTGATTTAAATTAGCTTTTAAATTGGCATTTTAAATGGGTGTTCAGGCTGAACACATTGACCCAATGCAGTGCTGAATGTGAGAGCTGGTTAAGCATGCTGATGTGCTTGCTTGTTTTAATTATTTTTCTTTCTCCAGCACCCATATGCAAGATCTTCAGGAGGTGACCCAGGATCTTCACTATGAGAACTTCCGCTCCGAGAGGCTCAAACGAGGCGGCAGGTTGTCATCTTATGGTTACATGCTGTTTCTTCCTCCTCTGAATTTATTTTTTGGTGTCTGTCTCTCCTACCATTTCATTGCTAGGATTTGGTAGATCACAGACAGGTCTGTAGCTCCAGTCAACACCAAGTTCAGCTGACCAGCTTACACTGAGCCTAAGAAAAAGTATTATGTAAATCTGAAGTTGTGACATTAAAAGAGTATGCTTAGATCTCTGTTTTGTTTTAAGGTTTGAACCACAGATTGGAATGTTTCAGGTAAAGAAGTAGGACATGTCTATGATAAATGTTGCCTTCTAGGTTGGTGCTGATATGTTAAAGTTGGTTTGTTTGGGTTTTTTTCCAGAATTAACTATTGGAATATTTGGACTGTGTCTCTAGAAAGAGAAACTCAAGTCATTCTGCAGTGCTTTATTAAATGTGGTATAAATAACTATTTTTTTTTGCATAGCACTCACAGGAAAATGTCTTTCAGCCCTATTTTGAGCTATGGTGGGGAGGGCACATCTTTCCTGGAAAGAGGGACAGGCAGAACACCCCATTTTTAATTAAAATAGCAGGGTTTGTGAATTCTTGTTGAAAACTGGGTGTTTCCTGGTTTAGATTTTTCAGCTGCGTTTCTTATGTCAGCCACTAGAGAGTTTCATAATTGCACATTTCAGTGGGTTTCGTATGTTTTGCAAAGTTTTTTCCATCATGCTGTTCTGAGACATTTCTAGTCAGTTTTTAGGAAAAGGAGTTTGTCTCTGCCCATAGCATTGGCCTACAAGTCCAGATTTCCCTTCAGGCAAGATGACATGTTCTTCTCCCCTGACTTTTAAATCCTATCTTGGGAAGTTCAAGCTGAAAAAAAAAAAAAAATTGTCAAGTTCTGCTGCCTGTTATATAACAGATACGTACAGAGGTCTTAAAAGAAATGTAACCTAAGGGCATCCAGATTGAAAATAATGTTTACTGATTTTTAGCGGATTTAAATTTGCCTCTGCTGGGAACCTGTGACAGTAAGTTGCTGCTAAGTTGGGGTACCTTTTTTTGTGAAACTAAAACATGTTTTTGTATCTTGTTTAGTTAAGTGGCCTATATGTCTTTGTTTTGGTATTTCTGAAGTGCTGCTAGGACATAGTTAAGTTTCCTGTACGTGAGGGTAGTTTGCTTGTGAATTTATTTCAAACTTGAATCTACCCCACTGGCAGTTCTTGGCAATTAGTGCTTGTTGACTGTATTCACTGATGTTATTAGAAACTTTTGGGCACAGAGGATTTTTGACAATCTATTTCTGTTAACCTTTAAATGAGCACCAGTTTGTTTGCTTTGCACTTTTGATGGCACTTGTGTGACTAGATCTATTAGTAGTTCTTCTTCATTGGAAAATAGGATAGGAGAAATCTATTGGCAAAGTGGTAGGTAATCTTGAACGTACTCTACATAAAAATATTCTTGTGTTTGGTTTCTCAGTATAAAACTGGAAATCGGAGTTTGCTGAGATACTGATTAAAAGCATTTGCTTAATTTTGACAGGAGTAATCAATGTTTGTACTGTACTTTAACATGTTATGCAAAAGAAATTTTTTGGACTTAATAAAAAAAAAGTGACAATACTAGAAAAAGAGTTAAACTTCAAAATCTTAGGTGGAGCAGAGGATAAAAGGTTACTCCAATTGGAAGGATTCCAGACGTGTACAGTTGCTGTGTAACTTCTGTGGTTATGGTTACAAGCATTTAAGATGTGTGGTAGCAAACACGGTTCGTGCAGTTAGAGATGGACTGGAACCGTGTCGCAGAAAGGTTCTGCCTGGAGGGACCCAGGTTTCCAGATACAGCATTTATTAGAGCACTGGTTATTTTACATGTTGCTTCCATATTTTTGTTGACATCTTGTCTAGCATTACCTTGAACTTATATTTTGATTTAGTTGTATTGATTTAATGCACCAATGAAAGAGAAGAATTGAGTATGTCTTTGCAGTATTTTTAAATGTACTGTATTTGTGTGGTACTCAAATTGCAATCAGTTAAGCTGAGTTATGCTCAGGTAAACTGCTATACTTGAATACTGTTCATAAATAGTTTTTATTGATACCTACATGCAAAGATCTGTCATATTTTAAATTCATAGCTAGAATGGTTTATACTTGTTCTGGGCATAACTTTATGGTGGAGTAAGGGATAAATTGATGCCTTAAAAATTATTTTAAAATGAAAGCATTAATTGCAGCTATGTGGAGAACATGTTTTAATGAAATTTGTTTGTATTATGAAACTCTGACTTCTAAGAGCCTTGATTTTTGTCAACAAAGCATTCTCTGGAAGTTCAACATCTGAAATGTATGCACGTTATTGAACAATATTCATCTTATTTTAGGAAAATAGAAGACGAAGAAGTAAATAAGGACCAGATTCTGCTTGAAAAAGAAGCTGAAGTAAGATGACAGAATTCTATCCGCTTGTAATGGGAGAATTTCTATTCTTGACTTTTGGTCAAATGATTTATTTGATCTTGGCAATTTTTAAAGGGGAAAGACAGAATTTGCTAATATAAAGTTATTCAATGTGCGGTAGCTAAACAGAATTTGAAGAGGTGAGGAGGAGTCTCAAGATACTGATTTATTGGAACAAGTAGAACCTGGTAAGATGCCAGACTCGGATGTACTAATTGGCAATGGATGTAATGCACATTGTGTGGGGAAGGAGAGCCCTCCTCACATGAGTAAAGGCTCTGAAGTTAGCAATTGCAGACTGGGAAAAAGTCAGTTCAGCTCTGCAGCAAAGGAGGGAACAATAGCAGGAATTGTCGGGAATAAAGAATGAAACAGAAATTCTTATTCTGCTACTATGATAAATCCATAATGCATAGCTCCAACACTGTCTTCGTTGTCCCCATTACTAGTCTTATAGCCAAGACTAGAAAAAGTATAGTGAATAGCAAAAAGTGGGCAGAAAGGCTGAAGTGGAGACCTGAAGTAGAACCTGTCCAAAGGGAGATTAGGTTCATGTTCTTGTTGGCAAGCAGATCACAGAAAGGGGCTTATTATAATCATAGATGGCAGGATTAATAGGAATCTACTATACAAGAAATGGCTCACATTTAATGAGATTGATAGGTGGCTGATTTCAAACAAAAAAGATACATATAAGATGTAAATTGTGGAACTCAGCAGCATGGAATTTTGGGCAAAGCAAGAAATGCAGATAAGCTTAAAAATGCCAAGAGACTGAAGAGTTTTATCTTCTCCATGAATGTGCTCACTAAATACAAAGGTAGAAACTTTTTTGGTTTAGCAAGTTCAGAATTGACAGATTTCTAGAGTTTGAGAGCATATGTCAGGAGATACTGGACATGTGCATCTGGCTGCTAGGCTTTTCCACACATTTGCTAATAGCCAGCATTGGAGAGAAGTCTGAGTTAAATGGACTTTTTGGTCTGGCCTAGCACAAGCAGACTCTCAGTCTTCCACTAGTGGTCTTAGTGGCTACCCAAGCCCCAAAAGATAACTTGAGGAAAAATATAAAGGGTTGTTGTTTCAAGGAATATGAAAAAAGAATTGCATAAACATTCCACAGGTTTAACTTTTCATCTTTAAGCTTGACAGTTTAGTTTGAGCTTAAAGTATAGGAGAATGAAGGCAAAAACCCCAAAAAAATTTCACTAGTGAGGTCAACTTCTCACCTGTCAAGAGTTGGGTACAATAAAAGAATTTAAAATTAATCTTAGTAGCTGAGCTATACGATTACTCTGTGTTTAAATGTTGTAGTGCTCTAAAACTGAGTTTCAACCACTTTTAATAATGTTTGTGTCTCCTTGGATGGTTTGCCTTGCTTCCACCCAGTCATCGCTAGCAGGGGAGTTGGGAAGGAATCCTGACAATTTTTTTTTTAGTGACAGATACAGGTGCAGTTTGGAGAGATGTAAGCAAGCTTCTTTTCTTCTGGTGGTGAGCTTTGGTTAACTTTGTTCAGCACTTCAGCACCATCATTTTTATGTGTTTAACTTCAGAGAAAGCACAGATTGCTATTTAGGGATGCTTAAAAATCTCATCCCAAATTACAGTAATAAAGCCTGCTTAATTTAATCAGTAAGTTTCCAATCTCTTAAGGGATGACAAAGAGCAGTAGAAGAAGATGCCATAACCTGAGATTGTTAGCCATCAGATAAAGATAATGCAGATGTGTGTTCCCTCTTTAATATAAATAATTAACAGTGTGGTGGCAGCAGAGTCCTACTCTTAGGTGAGATTAGACTAAAGAATTCTTCTGTGCTACTTTTCCAGCTTCGTCGCATGCAGGAGATGATTGCAAGAATGCAAGCGCAGATGCAGATGCAGATGCAAAGTGGAGAAGGAGATAGCAGTGCAGTTCATGGACACCATGTATAAAGTAAGATGCTCAAATAGCTATTTAAAGGATTTTTCTTTGAACAACTCATTATTGGGGTTGGAAGTTTGAGAAAAATCTTTACAAGATGGGTTTGCACAGATTTCAATTTTAATTTTAAAGATTTAACTGCTGTTTGTGAAGTGAAATGGCTTGGAGCCAATCTAAAGGTTAGTGTGGTGGGAGGGGGGGTGGGGGTGTGTGTATTCTCAAATTTTCCAGAAAGTCAATGCAATATATGCTGGCAAGAATAGTGGAAGGAGTTTTTGAAATTGTGTAAACAGGTAATTCTCAAATGCATGATGAAGTCATTGTTTCATTGTGACTTTTAAATGTTTGCAGTTTTTTCAGGTTTCTAACTGTAAAAAGATAGCAGGTCTTAAATCATGTTTTTCCGTCTTGTTTTCAGATTACTTTATACCCTGACTTAAAGGAGACTTTCTGAGTTGAATTGCGGTGGTGTTATACCAAACAGGCTGCCTTTTGCTCATCATGTGACTTGGAGTTTGCTTAAAAGTTTAAGATGGAAATGCATTGTGGTAACTCCTGTGATATGTGTGTCATAACATGTACTCACTTGGTATTTTATATATTAAACACATTTGACTTTGTTTAGTAATTCTTATAGTGAGCTTATTTTCAATTTCCCATTGTACTAGGGATACAAATTAGACATTGAAACTTTTCTATCCTGGTAAAGTGTTAGATTACTTTTTTTTTTTTTTTTTTAATATGGCTTATTAGATCCTTGCTTTTAACTTTGTATTACATTTAGACATAAACAGCTGTCAGTCATACCTTGTTCAATGGCACTAGGGATCCCTGCAATGTTAGTTTTGTATTTTTTTTGCTGTGTTTACAGGTGTGTGTCTGTGAAACCATCAGTCCTTTCTTTGTCTCTGCTCAGTGCAGATGATTTTCTTAGCCTCTGCAAGTATCCAATTAAAATTCAAGCATGCCTTGTGTCTTAACAAAAGAAATAAGAGGAATTGCCTCTTTAAGAGGTATACTGTATTTTATATGACAGGCATTATTTCCTTTGCATTTAACCTTGAGGAATGTGTATACTTTCTTGTTTGCCTAAAATCTCCTATTGCAGATAAATTTTAAAAGTTTCTTGTAGGTCAACACAAATCAGTCCTGCTATTTTCTGGCATTACTGTAACCATATACACTTGATAAATGCTGATATTGTTAAATGAGGTAAACCCCAAAGAGTAGTTTTTTATGCATAGGCGTTTCCGATATCCAAATGCATATGAAATTGTATAATTCCTAATGAATATTTTCATACTATTTTTAGGGCATTGCAAACTGTTAATTATAGTATAAAATATATCTAGCACACTTCTCTGTTTTTTTAAAGTGATCTGTGCCTAACAAGATCAATGCAAACTGTATTTTAAGGTCTTGCTCCGAGGTGGAGTTAGCAGTATTACTTTGGAAGTGACTCTGATAAAGTTACACTGGTTTTTTGGGTTTGTCTTTTTTAAGGCCAAGGTCACTTTCCTTAACACTGATAATAAAGGAGACTGTTTTTTAGCATGGCTGGACTTCTACTACTTATGGTATCTGGTATTGTATTTGCAGTACATAAAAACAGCTCTAGTATACAGCTACAGGGGTGGGAGCTGGTAGGGTCAGCACTAATACACCGGGGTTGGTTTTTCTACTACTTCTGATAAAGCCAGCAACCAGATTTCCTAATCTGATCTGTTCCAAAACATTGTTATCTAAATAGCTGATAAATAGATAGAATAGCAACTTTTTTTCTCTTCTTTGAGCTCAGGTGCAGCTGTGACTTTTAAATTTTTTTTTAATGTTTCTTTAAAAAAAAATATAGGATTTCTACAGCTAATGTATAATTCCAATGGTACTTAAGTGGATTAAATATCAACCTGCCAAGCAACTGAAATTCTTACCTGCCTGAAACTACTGTTTATGAATTGTTTTATATTTGAGTCTTTTTAAAAATGTGAAGTAAAATCCTGCAATTGCAGCTTTTGCAAGGGACCTCCAGTTTTCTTCTCAAAAGCAATTACGGTCAAGTTTTGCACAACTCATCTGACCTTCCCTAAATCTTGACAAAAGTGAAAATGAGAACCTTTTTGTATGTCGAGATGCACAGAAGTTTTAAGTCCCGTTTTGTCAAATATTTGCATATAAAGCTTAGATGGAAAAATTTGCAGTTCTAAGTTCTCGTCTTGCTTTTTGGAAAGAATGTGTAGAGGGATAGCAATGTGGCAGTACTCTCAAAAAACATACCACGTCATTTATTTCTAAATCTTTTGATATATTTTTGTGGATCAGTTGTCATAAATTTACCAAAAGAACTATAGACTTAAGTCATCGAATACTTTGTGAAGTCCCATGCTGTCCTTCAGTTGCCACAATCTGGTCTGGTTCTGTTGGGTTTTTTTTCCCTGATAATACAGAGTTTGTCTACTGTTAAGCTCTTTGTCTGCTTTCTCCCTGTTAAACATGTTGTGCTTCAGACACTGGCCTCTTTGCCAAGCAGAGCAACTCTGGAACATTGTGTTTTCACCTATAAGCTCAGTAGGGTATGGTGAGCTGCAATAGTACTGTGAACCCGTACTTGAAAAAAAAACTGTGAAATCTAAAGGGGGGACTGGTTGTACATGTAACTATCTCCATGTATGTTGGTTTGATAGCTTTTTCCTTTATTTTCTAACATGGGAACAGAAGCAGATTGTCCGTGCATTTAGTGCTGTTTGGTTACTACCTGTGGAATTATTTTAAGCAATGTCTTATTCTTTGAAATATCACGTATCTATTAAAATATTTGATCAGGATAAAATACTCTGTTTGATTCTTAGGCAAATGATTTTTGATCTACAAATTCTAGCAGGAGAAATATTTCCATATTTGTTTTGTTTGATTTTTTTATAGTAAAAAGCAAGTTGATAGCACTTGCCATTTTAACTGAAATATTTAAGACACCTGACTGCTGCTTCTTCCCAAGTCTTTGGGGCAGTGATTCATAGTATGCCTGGTGTATCTGAAGGTCTATTTCCCCTTCACTTTTCTTGTGATGGTTTCATGGTAAGACATGAAAAGTGAGACTACCTTTCTGAGATTCTATTTTAGACAAACTCAACTACTGGTAGAAGAAAGACTTGGAGACAAAAGGTAGATGTTATTTGGTGGCCTGCTGAACTGGCCACAATTCTTTTCCTGTGACAGCACTGTAACTTTTTTTTTTACTTTATCTTAACAGTGAAAATACTTTTGAATTTGCAGAGCTTTCTAGTTGGTAGCAAAAATTACTTGCTTTTGGTACAAAAATCTGTTATATTCTGTTTTATGTACTGCCATTAGCCAAAACTATAATAAAAATGCTAAAATACATTTCTTCTTTTTTTTTTTTGTTTTGTATGATTCCTCATTATAATCAACCTGGCAATATTATTAATTTGTGGTGTTATAACTATAAAGGAGAAATGCAGATGTGGTTGAAAGAACACATTGATGAACCTGCATAAAATTGATACAGTGCCTTTTCCTATGGGTGTTCCCAGAGCTGCTAAAGTCCTACCTATGGGATCTTGCTTTTTCAGCAACTCTCACCAAACTTGCAAGTCCCTTAATTATTATTCTAACATAGAATGAAGGTACTTCTTGTTAGGTGGTGCTTTAAGTGTTAAGAGTCATTGTTTTCTCCAGTGACTCGTGCTTCATCTCTGGAGAGACTGAAAGGGTGTTTGATCTTTGTTCTGGATATTCCAATGTAATTTAGGGGTCATCTTCCTCTGAAGTGACTTCTGTGACCCCTATGGCTATTACAGATTAAGAGCACCAAGTTGAGTCCTTGGTTTTGGATTCTTGAGCTAACTTAATACCCAGAGGATTTTATTACAGCACTTCAAGTTTGGAAGGTATCGCTTTTGCATGTGCCGTGGTACATGCTTTGGGTTGCTGCATTGAATTGCTTTGCACTGCTGGGAGGCACACATTACACTGTCAGACTGTTCCATGGGGGAAAAACCCGTGCATGTCATCCTTAAGATACGGTTTTAAACTATGTTTGTGTTTCATTTATGTGAAGTATTGAGTGTGGAACTGGTACATTAAAGGAAGATTCATCTCTAGGGTAGCATGAGAGAAGAGGCAAGGAAGCGTCCTGACTATGTCAGACCCGCTTTTTGAGAGAAGCCTTTTTGTATGTACTGATTGCATTTTATTTCAGAATGGCATCCTTTCTATCCAGTTCTGGAAAGGAGTGCTGGAAAAGAATTGCACTAAGAGTTGCACAATGGAATAATTACAAAGTTATTGTAAAAAATCATCCAGATGTGTTAGTTCTGTGCACATAAACAGAAAGAATGGTAATTGGGGATGAGGACTGAAATAGCATGTCAAAACTGTCGGGTAAAACATCTCACAAAATTGTGTAAACGTATTGTAAGCTTTCTATTCAGAAATGTGTGGATTAGTGTCAACTAATCCACAAACCTTTTTATTATGCACTCATATGTAGGAAAAAAAAAAGGAAGATTGGGATTGAAAAAAAAAGTTGCTGTATTTTAGTATAAGTATTAAAATAATGATAAACCTAATTATCCATGTTGAAAATGTCCTTTGTACATTGTTTTGCTATTAACAGTGCTAGAAGGAATGTTTTATTTTGCTTTAAATCTACTTAATGTACCCAAGCCATCACATTATTTTGGAGGAATTGCAGTGTGTTGTTAGCATATGGCTATGCAGATAAACTCCTAGGGTTTTTATCCTAGGGATTTTATATGCAGTAGCATAATACAGCTGACTGTATTTGGATGCAGATTTTCCATATAACTATGGATGTGTATCTTTTTTAACCTTTTTCTTTGAATGCATTTCTCATCCAATTTATGCCTGCACTTCAATGAATATTTCTGTTCCTTTTTGCCCGCTCATACCATTCTTCAACATACTTAGCATTTATTTTCTTCTGATTGTCTCTGTGTTATTCAGTAATTTTTTTTTCTTCTGTCTTTGAACTCCTGCCTTTTCTTTGCTTCTTCCATTTGGTGTCCTGCAAATTCCCAGAACTTTTCTCGTATTTCATCCACACCTTTGGGGAAACGTTCTTGTAGGTTCCACTTGTCCCAGTTAGTGACAGTGGGCTGTCCACAGGAGTGTTCCCTTTTCTGAACAGAGTAGTTGGAGCTTACTCCCTGGCCACCTTGGCTCTTGGGCAAAGAATGAGGAGGGAGATTGTTTAGACCCTCTTGTGTACCTGTTCCAGGTCATTCTGAATATTAGGATGGCTGGGACAGAGATCAGATTTACACTGCTTGCTCCTGGACCTTCTGTTCAGTTGACACCTGTGGATGAATTAGTCATACGTCTGTCTCTCTTCATAAACACTCTGATGACCTCAGAGTAAAGTGACTGAGAAGAGGGCTGTCTTGTGATGCTAGAAGAAAAGAATGCTTGGCATTTCATTAACAAATTCTGCCAAAAAGGACTATATTCGGCCTTTCTCTTAAAATGCACTTGCAGTTTACTATCCTGGGCAGCAGCATCAAAAAGTAGTGCAAAAAGGGATGGATTTTTTTTATTTATTTATCTTCTACAAAAGCTGGAAATTAGTAGAAACAAGACTCTGAAACAGAGGAGATTCCCACCTCGGTTGTAACTTTAATGTCAGAGGGTATGAACACAGAGAAGCGTCTTGTTCCCAGGTAAGTAACTTCCACCACCAGGGTCCTGCCTGTCGAGCAGCCGAGCAGGCTTATAGAATCATAGAGTCATAGAATTGCCCAGGCTGGAAGGGACCTCCAAAGGTCATCTAGTCCGACCCCCCCGTAGTCAGCAGGGACACCCCCAACTAGACCAGGTTGCCCAGGGCCTCGTCGAGCCTCTCCTTGAATATCTCCGGGGATGGGGCCTCAACCACCTCCCTGGGCAACCTGTTCCAGTGCTCCACCACCCTCACAGTGAAGAACCCTCTCCTCATCTCCAGTCTAAATCTGTTCCCCTCCAGCTTGAAGCCATTGCCCCTCGTCCTGTCACTGCAGGCCTTTCTAAACAGGCTCTCCCCAGCCTTCCTGTAGGCCCCTTCAGGTACTGGAAGGCTGCTATTAGGTCTCCCCGGAGCCTCCTCTTCTCCAGGCTGAACAACCCCAGCTCCCTCAGCCTGTCCTCGTAGCAGAGGTGCTCCATCCCCCTGATCATCCTTGTGGCCCTCCTCTGGACCCTCTCCATCAGGTCCATGTCCTTCTTATATTGAGGGCTCCAGACCTGCACACAATACTCCAGGTGAGGTCTCACCAGAGCAGAGTAAAGTGGCAGAATCCCCTCTCTGGACCTGCTGGCAATGCATCTCTTGATGCAGCCCAGGATGGGATTGGCCTTCTGGGCTGCAAGTGCCCACTGCCTGCTCGTGTCCAGCTTCTCATCCACCAGCACCCCCAAGTCCCTTTCCTCGGGGCTGCTTTCCAATACCTCACCCCCCAGTCTGTACTGATGGTGAGGATTGTTCCAGCCCAGGTGCAGAACCTTGCATTTGCTCTTGTTGAACCTCATGAGGTTCACCTGGGCCCACCTCTCCAGCCTGTCCAGGTCCTTTTGGATGACATCCCGTCCCTCTGGCGTATCGACAACACCACACAGCTTGGTATCGTCCGCAAACTTGCTGATGGTGCCTTTAATCTCCCTGTCTATATCATTGATAAAAATGTTAAACAGCACCAGCCCCAGCACTTGTGACTGGTTTCCATCTGGACTTTGAGCTTGTGTGGGTGTTTCTGAGTGTCTGGGATGGACATGGCTCGGCACCCTCATGTCTCTGTTTCATTGACAACTCCAGGGCATTTCTGCTGGTTTCTCTTGCTTCTGTGCCCCAGAGGATTTCCCATGGGGATTTTGCTAGCTTGTTTCACTGGTTTTAGTGGTTAAAAAACCAAGTGAACAAAATATCTGCTAACTCCTGTTTCTGTGTATAGAAAAATGAAAAATGTCACATTTTCTGCATTTTTCTGGACACCTAGTAGTAGATCCTGAAATGCTGCATGCTTTATGGAAATATCTGAAATAGAGGGCAAACGAGGTTGTTAACTGACAGCCTGGGGGATGTACAGGAACATAATCCATGAAGGATTTGGGAAGAATTGAAACTGTTGGCTTGGGAAGACATTGTTCTGGAATTCAGTACAAAACTCCATGAAATTACATGATCTTCCATCTTTGCTGTTTTCCCAACGTTGTCTGTGGAGCAGAGCACAAAGAGCTGAACACCGGGCTCCTGCGGGCAGACGGTGGGAGAAAGCCAGAAGGACACGCTTCAAGGGATTCCCGTGGCTGGAAGAAAGGTTTCATTGGGGTGATTAAAACACTTTGCAGTTCAACTTGCTGTAGAGCTTTTCCCCCAGCGCGTTCAGCCAAGTCAGATTTGGTGCAATTCTGGGTCAAGCCCAGCACCTGGGAACGGAGGGAGGATGAGGAGGGAGAATACATTTGCCGAAGGAGCGGTTCGAGGGCCGGCTTCGTGGCCCCGGCAGCCCAGCCGGGGCAGGATCATAGAATCATAGAACGGTCCAGGCCGGAAGGGACCTCCAAAGGCCATCTAGTCCGACCCCCCCGCAGTCAGCAGGGACACCCCCAACTAGACCAGGTTGCCCAGGGCCTCATCGAGCCTCTCCTTGAATATCTCCAGGGATGGGGCCTCAACCACCTCCCTGGGCAACCTGTTCCAGTGCTCCACCACCCTCACAGTGAAGAACCCTCTCCTCATCTCCAGTCTAAATCTGTTCCCCTCCAGCTTGAAGCCATTGCCCCTCGTCCTGTCACTGCAGGCCTTTCTAAACAGGTTCTCCCCAGCCTTCCTGTAGGCTCCCTTCAGGTACTGGAAGGCTGCTATTAGGTCTCCCCGGAGCCTCCTCTTCTTCAGGCTGAACAACCCCAGCTCCCTCAGCCTGTCCTCGTAGCAGAGGTGCTCCATCCCCCTGATCATCCTTGTGGCCCTCCTCTGGACCCTCTCCATCAGGTCCATGTCCTTCTTATATTGAGGGCTCCAGACCTGCCTGGATTGCCTGGGTCTGGCTGGTAGCCACCTCAGGGTGTGTCAGAGCCCCGGGTGTGCTGGGGAGTTTCTGCAGTGTTTACCAAGGCGAGATCTTCTGATGTAGCTGTACGTTTGCAAGTTTGGTTTCGGTGCTTGAAATGCAACAGACGAATGAAGCTGACTTCCACCCACAGGAATGAGAGCCTGTCAGTCTGGCGAGACAGGGAAGGTGTCCGGCCATCTCAGACAGAGAACAACATGCTTTTCGGAAAGTACCTCTGGCTAGAGCAGAGGCGGCCCTGCAGACAGCCTGGTGGCTGGTAAGGAACAGGTCCCACCAGGCAAGAAGCGCAGTGCTTTGATTGCTGTGGGAAAGACTGAGCTCCTTGATAGGAAAAGAGTGAGGAGAGCTGCGAACTGCCACGCCTGGGGCTTCTTCCTGCTGGCTTTCTTTGAAACTCAGTATAAACGGGTTTAGTGCTAATTGTTTAAACTCCAGTCTCAGCCCTCCCTGGATCCTCAGCTTTGCCTGTATTTTCTGGGTGATGCAATCGGTGCTTGGCACATCACATTTAAGGTACGTCTGCGTTCCCAGAGGGGTCCAAGTTGCCAGATACAAATTTCTGCTCAACTGCATAAGTCATGTAAGTGAAGGCATGGCAAAAGGGCAGAGGCACTTAAGTTATAGGAGACGCCAGCCGTTAGTAACTTGTGCTTAAAGTGATCCTGCTTTGATTGAGAAACAAATTGAGGCTAGTGGGGCAAAGAGAAGGAATCGCCTCCTTTTTATAAGCAGAAGCCAAAAATTCATGGGAAAATTTCCCATGTAGGACAAAGAGGAGCTCCCAAGCTTTGTGTGGATAGCTCAGTGTATTGGATAGGATGAGTAAATAAGCACACCCTGAGACCTAATGCAAAACACTCATTTAAACAGATACTCTGCTGCTTCAACAGTATATTTATTAAAAAAAGGGAAAGGCACTGACAGTAAAATGCTTTGTTCAGAACATGCCCACTTCTGTGCCTTATCATTTGCAATTGTCCCATTGTTTCAATGTTTTTTGATTCACTTTTGCTTCAGAAGCTTTTCCATTAGGGCGAGCCCAACACCTACGCCAGGCTGTTCCTGCAGTGGTACTTGTTCCATGTCCAGAGCTTTTTTTCCCCCTGAAGAGAAGACATGCTTTGGCGCTCTGCTGCTGTGGCACTCTTTGGGAAGTGCGGATCAGGAGCAAGAAAACTGGTATTAATCTTCCTCTTATGCCCAGCAAATAGTCTTGGGCTGCTGACTTGATCTGCTTTGAAACACAGAAGAAGAGGGTGGGAGGAAGGGCAGTGCGTGTGTCCAGCAGCTGTACGCAGCCCTGGGCTGTGCCCAGGTTCTCCCCTGGGGAACCGGTGGGGAGTCCTGTGCGCTGCTTTCCTGGCACAAACAGCTGGAACAACTGGTTTGGTTTGGGGGCAGAGTGTGGAATCTCAACAGTTCCCTGGTTTGCTACCGGTCTACTGTCTGGTTGCCTCATTTTTTGACAGGAACTTAAGACAGCGCAGTTAGTGTTACTGAAAACCTCAAGCCAGGTTTATTTGGCAGTTGCCACATTTATCTGGGATTAGTGTTTGTAGATCCTTGATTTTTTTTTTTCATTCTGAAGCATCCTGTCTCCCGTCTGTGAGACAGGACTAGGCCTTTCTCTCCTCCATATTTAAGATACACCCCTATTAACTGGGCTTTTGTGTAGTTGTGTTGACTAAAGTTTATTGGTATGTGGAAAAAAAAAAAAAGTGATTTTTTTTCTTGTTAGAATTTCAGATTTTGGGGGAGTGGTGCCTTCTGCTTGGTGGTGGCTTGTTTCTTCCCCCCTCCCAAACACAGAAGTTTTTGATGTAGCTCTTTGAAGCATGTACAAGTTGTGACTGGATGGAACCCTTGTACGGCTCCTCCGAGGTAACAAATACGAGCCTGATTTTATGAGTATGGAAATTACATGAACCTCAATGAGGCTTTTTTAAAAAAATAAATAAATAAAAAGGGGGGAAGGGGGTGTGAAGCTTGCTGCTTCAGAGCTGCTTGCTTAACCTCACCGTGCAGGCTTTGTTAAGTGAAAAAGAGAAACAAATTGCATAGTTGTAGAAAAGTCTGTTTCGTACCTGCTTAACGTTTAGGCTGTTAAAGAACTAACATCAGAGAAGCTGGCGTTCTGTTTAAAGGAAATGTAGGGGCTATTTATGCTCTTCTGCACTAAGATGGATTTACCAGCTGGGGGCAATACGCGATCGGACGGTGGCTGTTCTTTACGGCCCTTTTTGCCTGGATTTTTGTTTCAGCGTTGAGGCTCAGCAGCTGGATTTCTCTGCAGCTTGTGTTCACTCCTGACTTTGGTGCTGTTGATTGAGAACTGCTGCTGGCTACAGACTGAGCCGTCTGGGCAGGGAGGACGTGTGGAGACAAGTCCACTAATCAGACCCAGAGAAGTTGCAGAGCAAGTGCCAGCGTGTGTGTGTGTGCCCAGGTATGAGCATACGCTGAGCTTAATTTGTTTCTTCTGATTGCCACTTTCACCATGAGAGCTAACTTCAAATACAGGTACAATTATGAAAGTCAAAGTAGGTGATTGCAAAAAAGGATTGCATCCACGGGTTTTTCCTGGTAGCAGGCTATAGCAGAATTTTTTCCTGTAGGTAAGTGCCTGTGCCTGGTCTAAAGAATTGGTTAATATTGAAGGTTTAATTCCAGGTCATAGTCTGGAGCTAGTGGACTTTGCACTTTTTATAAAGGGCAATGTAATTGCTACGTAGAGTGTGTGTAGAAGGGACTCCTGAAAAATGCACCGTGAAGAATCCAAAGGATTACCCCTCTAAGAAGTGCTCTAGCATGCCTGGGCTGGGGGAAGCTGAAGTAGTTCAGGTTGGAAGTGGATGCCCCCACAAAAAGACCCTACAAAATTCTGTAGTGTGGAAATTAGTTTCTGTAATGATGCTGCTAACGATGAGTGCCTTTGATGTTATATCTCTGCCCGTAGAACAAGGTGCATTCTGCCAGTTTTTGAAGTATCTTCATTCATTGCTGTTGAAGAGCAGTCTTTCTCCTGTGCCTCTAGGTTAATTTTAACAGTAAGTGAACTTGGTGAGAGTAACTCTGGGAAGCGATGCGTACAGGTATGTCCATGTTCCTCATTCTTTGTGCTGGTCAGGCAGATAAAATCTCAAGTTATCCAATTCTCATTTGCCTCAGCTTGAGTCTTTTGCCCTTTGCTTATGACAGTCAGCGTACTGATCCAGTTCTATGATTTTACTCTCTTTTGTGTTTTCCTACCGTCTGGGGTACCAGTGGGCTGTGAGTACAGAACAGCACCTGGCTATAATTGCTGAAATTGGCTTGGTTTTCCTATTTGAGAAGTGGTCTGATGCAATTCTGAGCTGTTTGGTAGAGAACTTATTTATCATGGGTGAGACAGGTTGAGGAATGATTGGACAATCCACATAGACCGTTCTCTACTGAGACATCAATATGGAAGGCATATTGGAAGGTCAACGAGGATGGGTCAGTGAGGCAAGGCAACAGGTCTCCCACCCGGTTCTGCTGCACAGACTGTTACAAACTGCAAAATACTTGACTGAGCTCTTCTGGGATGAAACACTTTCAGACCAGGAATATGACCAGGGTAGTCACTAATTGCTATGATGGTCAACCTAAGATGTAAATGCATCTGTGGAAATGAGAATTTTTAATTTGGTAGACCTCTGAGGTGCTCTACAGCCAGTACTGTGACACCAGGTCCTCAAAGGTGATGGGAAAGAGGAGTGATCATCCTGTGGAGAAAGCTATCAGCCCTTGTGGTTAGTCCTGACACTATGCTTAGGCTTTGGTTAACAGTTGTACTGCAAAGTACAGGAAAGTGTTGGATATCTCCAGGTAGGAATTGATGGGAGAATTGTAGTACAAAGCACTGTACCTGCTTGAACAGAAGTGAGTTTTTGGAATTGCTTGTTTTATTATGAGATAGGAGACCTCTAAGAAACAGAACTTTGTAGTATGTATTTGGAAAATATGCGCTAACCAAAATAGCAGTAGGTATAATTTCTCACTCTGCAGAGTTTCTCTTTGCCATGATGAAGAACTTGAACAGGAAGAAGCTTTTCCAGCTGCTGTTTTTCTTGGTTGGATAAGAAGCTCGTTTTGAAGGATTTTAATCATCCAGGGGGTGACTAAAGAAAGCAATGATATCATAGTGTCATAAATGGGTAATTCTGATTGTCCCACTCAGGCCAAGAGGAGAATATGATGTAGATTATCTGTAATATTAGTTGAGTGAATAAGTTACACCTCATTGTCAATTTTTATCTCACAAGGATAAAATTGTACTTTGTCCTGACACTGTATCTTTCCAATAGCAAGAGCTGACTTTCACATGTAGTGACAATTCTTCTTCTAGCTTTGTTCTCTAAACTTCCTCCTGTTGTAAAGGATTCAAGCGTACTGCCTGGATGGTCCGAAAGTTTGCCATTGTGGGAGTTAAAGAAACTTGGAGGTCTTTGCAGATGGCTTTATGGAAGAACATATTGTTGAGTCTGCACTGGGTTAGATAACCATCTGCTCCCTCTTTTATATTCCAGATTCTCCAACACCATGTCTCAAGCGTGTTTTGTGTGTCCCAGCTGCTGAGCATTTTTGTAAACAAGCCATGTGTAGGGCAGAGGTTCAGCTTGATAAGGCACTTCCTATATGTACCCCATTTGGCTGGGAGTAGGAATCAGATCATCTCTGTGTGGGCTGTTCCCCTCACTGGGTGATTCCATGAGCGCAGAGGGCAGAGCTGGCATCCTCTTCCAGCTTGTAAAAGTGGAGTCTTGTCCTGTGGTGGAAGGAGCTGAAGATGGCAGGTGGTGCCACGTCCCTTGATGGCCTGGTCCTAAGCATGTGTGTAGAAGCGTGGGAATGGGTGGTGACTTCTCTAACAGGGACACCTGTTACAGTGACACGTGTACCTTATAGTTTTCTTACATAATATATATATGAGAAAACCTGTTATAGAAATATTGTAGCATTTAGGGAGCAATAGCTGCCAAGTACCATCAGCACATCAGGGTTGTCTGCCCTGAAGAACTGGGAACACACGTATGAAAAGGAGAGACTTCCTAAGGTTTGGGTTTGTGGCAAGTAAACCAGTCTCAGAGGAACACTCGTGCCTATTGAACTCCTATTAAACTCCTCATGCGATGGTGGAAAATAACTTTTTTTTTTTTCGCCTGTGGTGGGTGGAAAGGCTGGAAATGAGCTGTGTGGAGAAACAGAGGTATGGGTTCCGTGGGCACTTAAATGCACAGAACCTTCAGTGCCCTTTCATTACTGGATTGTTTCACTGCCATAAATTGCATGTGTTTTGTGTGAGCAATAGAAGTTAGCAATGTACAGCAGAGCATCCCCAGCAGGGTGCTGGCGCTTCCAAAGCCTTCACTGTATCTGTAATTACTGCTTCCTCTCTCTGATTGTTGTCATATGTTGCTTTTGAAAGCAATCGCATCAGATTTGTTCTCCAATTTTGCAACAGCTGCTTTTTTTTTTGCACAAGAAAACTTTTGTGGTCTTTTTAGATGTTAAATTAGGTGATTGAAATGAAGATTACTCTGAAGTGTCTGCACTTTAAAAGACGTGAAACTGTGTCAGCGCTTAAGCTGCAAATAAAATTCACTACTCCATTTTCATTGCCTGTAGAAGTGCAGTGCAACCAGTCGACAGAACAGTCCTGGAATACCCTTTTCAGGGATGAAAGTGCTTCAGTTTATTGGAATCACAAATGTTTTGACCAATGGAGTTATCTAAAATGCTGCATCTACTTTTGCAACTTTCCTCATTTTTTTTTGTATGCATGAGATTCTTCAGTTCTATTTCCCTCCTTCAGGAGAAGAAATAATGGGATGTGTTTTTAAAACCTTGTGTATTTTTTTTCCCCTTGTTAAGAGATGAGAATGTCGCTCCTCGTTCAATCTGTGAGCGGCTTCTTTCCGCGGGGGAGGGCGGTGCAGCCGCGGGGGGCCGGAGGGGCTGCTCTGCGCCATTTGTTTGAGTTAATACAGCAGCATCCGCCACGGGAATGTCTCGTTTTCTAAATTGTTGTGAAAAGGTCGGGTTCTCAGGCACCGGGTGGCTCGTTGCGGTCCCTCCCTTTCCCCGGGGCTGGCTCTCGGTGGGTGGGCGCCGCCGGGCCCGCAGCTCGGCCACGCGCAGCCCCGCACCGCGCGTCGTTAGCAGCGGGAAGGCGGGAGGTTTGCGGCCCGGTCCCAGCGAGTGAAGAAGGGCCCGGGACGGTCCCCGCGCGGCGCCCACCCCTCCGGGGGAACCTGCCGCTGCTTGTGGCTCCGTGCGCTGCCACCGGCGGCTCTGCCCTCCCAGGGGCCTCTTTTTGCCTTTTTTTT
>NW_015094503.1:270470-286027 GCF_001431845.1 Calidris pugnax
GGTGAGGTGAGGCGCGGGGGGAGCTGAGGGGGCAGGCGCGGCCGCCGGGCGGGCCCTGGAGCGGGACTGCCGGCCAGCGGCTCCCCGGGACGGCGACTCGGCCCGACTCGGCTCGGCCCGGCCCCCTGCGCATCGGGCGCTTCCGCCGCCCGCGGCCGCTGTTGGGCGCTGCGGCCCCGGGCGGAGGCTTTCGATAGGGGGCCCGGCCCGGCCCGGCCCTGCCCGCGCCGCCGGAGGGTCTGCGGGCCTCGCTCTCCTGGCCTTGAGGGCGGGGGGGCTCTGGCTGGCGGGGGGTACGCGAGGCCGCTGCTGGGGGTCTGGCCTGGACGGCTTCGCCACTTTCTTAGGCGGGGAGGGTTCGAGCACCTGCGTCCCGTCCCCTCCTCTCCGCTCCCCATCCGCCTCCCGGACCGGGACCCCCGCGGCTGTGCCGCCCCGCTCGTTCCTCCTGATCAATGGAAGAGGCGCTCCTGGAGCCCCACGCTGGCAGCCGTCCTTCTCCGCCCACCCTCCCTGGGCATCCGTCTCTTTCCGGGCGAGCGAGTGGTCTCTGGCAGAGGGTGCCGCCAGCTGCAGCAGCGCACGGCTGCGGGAGAGAGCCCTGAGACCCCTTTCGTGGTCCGGACGAGGTTCGTAACGGGAGCGAGGGGTCCGGGTTTCGGGGAGAGGCCTGTCCCCGGGTGTGGCTGGGGCACTCGTAGTCTTCATCCTTCTTCGTTGCAGTTGTTGGGTTCCTGATGCATCTGTTAGTGCCGCTTCGGTGTAGTGATGCTAATGGGTTGGTATTGCCTACTTGGAAAAGGTAAAAGAGGAGAGTTTGCTTCTCCTGGACTGAAGGGACCTGCTTTGAGAGCTCCTGCTGAGAGCACTTCCTCGCTGCTCTGTGTGTGTTCCCGCGGTGCGCAGGTGGGGGGATCCCTTTCCTTCCTGCGGGCGGCAGAGATCCCCCTGCTCCCCCCGGGGAGCTGGGAAACTGGCCTTACTTCAGACAAGCTTTCTGCATTGGCGAGGGAGGGAGTGTCATATTGACTCTGTCACTGACCAAAGCACAAAGTACTTGGAGGAGTTCCTTTGGAAGCCCTCGGTATCTTCTGCAGGCGTATCTTCAGGTATAAGCTGCCTTTCCAGATTTGCTGTTAGCTGAAAAAGACTCTTGCTTCTGAAAAAGAAGTTTATTCCATTCAAGTAGAAGATAAAATTCATTGCGACTTTGAAGCTATTTCAAAAAGGCAACAAAAACTACATAGGTACCTAAATTTTGTAGAGTTCTGTTCCCAGCTGCTCCTTTAGACTCACTTGGGGCTGAAAGTAACACTCGTTCTGTTACTGATTTTACTGAACTGATTTAGCTTTGATGTCTGGTCGTGGTTTATAGGAAATGATCAAGATAAGCACTCAATGCAAAGAGGTTCAGGGTGGGTGAATGCAAGGAAGACTTCTTAATTTTTCCTTAGAACTGTTAATATTGTGGTAACATTGCATTATAGCTTTGCATTGGTGAGAAGGTAAATGAGACCCGGTTCTGGCTCGCCTGGGTTGGGAGGCTCTCAGTGCTGTTGGGAGGCTGTCTCAGTAGCTTCCTCTGCTCTGCCTGTAAAGCCACTCGTTCTTCCTGGTGCTTGCAGCCAGTCTCAGACTTCACTCTTCAGTTTTCCTCCATTTTTCATTTAGCCAGCCCCTTTAACTGAAAAGCTTCCTAAGGTCATGGCGCAAAAAGTTTCTTAAGAAATGTCATATGTAGTCAGCTTACATAAAACATGGCATGAAACCATACTTGGTGGTGAAACTGGAAATAGTACTTGGCTTGGTGGATACTCCTCACGCTTCTGGTTTTTGAGGCAGTTGGAGCAGGCCAGGCCATTTGGGGACTTTTAATAATTGTAACAACATAAGGAGTGGGCACTGGCTGTGGCGTGTGGAGATGCTCACAACTGCCGTGCAGCGGGCTGAGGCACTGCTCTTCTAGGGAAATGTGGCTTGCTTCTGCAAGTTGTGTTTTCTGCCTAGGTGCTTGTCAGACCTTAAAAATCTGAGTATCTCTGGCTGGGGACTAGTCTAGTGGTAAATATTTTTAGGAATGTGTCATCAGCAAGACGTGAGGCCAAGCCCAGTTGAGTTCACTTTTCCTGTTAACACCACATGAGGAGGGACTTTTTGACATCTGCAGTTTCTGCTTGACATGCCTTTGGTATCTGCTAGCTGGTAACCAGAGCTGCTAGAAGTACCTGGGAGCTCCTTGTTTTGTCCGGAGATGAGTGGCCTGCCTTGCCTTTGGGAACTGTCTGGCTTCAGCTGGGGAGGAGCTCTCTGCTGCGGGGCTGCTCCCTGCTCTGCCTTGGCTGTCACCCTTGCCTTTTGAGGCATGGCAGCGTCTCCCCGTTCCAGTAGCTGTTTATTCAGAACGGGGTGAATGTGTTCACGGAGTGCTAATTGTAAGAGCGGTTATCTAATAAATAGCCTTGTGAGGAGTATCACTGATTCTGGGCAAATTCAGTTGCTCATTTGCTTCTGAACGGCAGTGGCAAACTCTTCCCATACGGTTAAATTATAAGGGACACAGTATTGAGGGATATAGATGACACTGAGCTATGGTTTCTTTTCATAAGAGAAAAAAGACTTCTAAAACCTTAAGGTTAGCAGTTAGAGGTGTAACTTAGGCAACTGTCTCTACTGATTTTTTGCTGTTGTGGTGGTTTTAAAATTTGTGACCTAGAAATTTTTCTCCTTGGCTGTGTGACCACATGGATGGGGAAGTTCAGTGAACATATATGCACAAAGCAGCAGAAAGTTTCTTTCTCAGACTAACCTGTTGCCTAAAACCGGTAGATCGGGCACTGTATGCACGCTTTCAGGGTTGAGGTACCCTTCTTGCAGTTTCTCATTATAGGTGTCAGAAGCTGGGAGGCTGGAGGCGTCTCTGAGGTGGTCTCGAGCTGTGCTGCTTGGGCAGGGCAATGCAGCGCTCGCATGGGCTCCGAGAAGCCAGACAAGCCTTGTGGTAGGCGTAATTAGGTAGGAGGCATCCGTCTCCTCTACTGTGATAAGTTCATCTGTCTGCAAGTATAAAAAGAAAAAACAACCCAACCCATAAAGTTGAAACCCAGTGGTCTGCAAGCCAGGAAGAGAAGTGACCACTCTTTATGGGTGCAAGGATTAAAACCAAACCTCCCCCTTAATTTTTAACAACATATAAGGCTGGCTCCACTTAACTCCACAGAGGGGGGCTGCCTACCTACTCAAAGCGTAGAGGAACAAAGAATGTTTTCATGATCTGCCTCTCTCCTTTTTAGACAAAACACGTTTATTACAAAACAATAATCTAATGCTTCATTGAATTTTTTGTAGTGTGGTGGCCCTGTGAAGGCTGTCCCAGCGTCAGTATCCACATAGTTTTGATTGTTCAGACATAGCGTGGTATTTGGGAAATGCAACCAAAAGCACCGAGGAGCCTGTTGGTTTCCATGTGTGTTTCTGCTGAGCGCCTGGCATGTTGTTACCAAATGCTTCATGCCAGCAGTGGGCATGGGGCAGTGGCTTTGTTGGGTGCATTGCATCCTGAGCACACATGCCTTGTGTGCACATAGACCCCACCTCAGTCCCCCTGCAAATATTGCTGCTGTCCTGGTGGTGCGGGGGAGAGCTGGGAAGAGGCACAAAGGTTTTTTCCCTCCTGTCGAATGAAAGATCTGCTCTGCAACAATTGCCACCAAATCATGAAAGTAAGGATCGTAACATAGACGGTGGTCTACTTGAACTAGTGTAGATTTCTGTAACAGAGATTTTTGCCCACTGACTTAATCTGGGTACAGCCCAGGTTTGCTAATAAGGTGAAGAACTGTTATCTGTGGCAGGAATCTGCATTATGAAGGTGCTGAAATGCCAGTATTGGTTGGAGTAGTTACAGTTTTGTATGAGTCATCATTTTAGAGGATGAAGAAAGTTAATTGTTCTTGTCTCAGGGTTTGGTCCGATGTGACAGCAAAGTTAATGGGGTGGACAGGTAGCAGTGAAAGGCAGAGTCCTGCCTTACCCTCCACTGCCTGCTCTGGATGGCTTTTCTTGTGTGGTCAGCAGTGCTCATGCTGCTTGTAGTGACCTCGTTTAGAGAGCTAAATGGGCAGAAAAATTAATTGGAAATGAAAAAGGCAGTGGGCATGGGGCACAGGTTTGAGTATCCTGTTTCCAAACCATGTTTTGGAAAAGTGGGTTTTTTGTCATATTTTTCTTCTCAGCAGCTGGGTTTTTGACTGGGTTCCAATCACTTTATTATTAGTTTTGATAGTGGGATCGTGAGGATTAAATAAGGACTTTGTGTGTGATTGCGCTTTAGCGGGTGGTGTTTTCATATGGGACACCAATGGAAAACTATCTTTCAGGCTGTAATCCTCTATTTTCTTCCAGGTTTCTCTAGACTCTGCTTGCTGTTGAAAGATGGGAGAGATAGAAGGAACATACAGAGTCCTGCAGACTCCTGGCTCTCGTTTGGGTGTCCAGAAGACCATGGGAGTGAGTACCTTGGAACCGGGACAGAACCTCTCTACTGCAATGGCATCATCGCCTGCCAAAATACACGAACGGGACCTACCCATCAAAATAAAAATGTTGGACAACACGGTGGAAGTACTAGAAATTGAGGTAAGAGAGTTTTAAACCTGGTTTCAAGTACACTTAGCCTCCAGTAATGTAAAGTTCATAGGATGTGCTCCTGTTCTGAGACGTTTCGAGGCAGTACCTGAATAAAGATTCTTGTAGTGATTTTTACCTACTTACAGGTAGCTAAATGAGTAGAACATCTTGATTTTTAAAATCTTTTAAGTATAACAGACGTTTTGTGTTTTAAACAGACTTCAAATGCAAGCACACACTGTAACAAGGAGCTTTAACTGTTATGTGCTTTGGGGAAAAAACAACGTTCTTCTGCCAAACTGTTCTTGCTTCCTGAGCCATGTGCAGCTTTCTTGATTTGACGGTTGGGAGAGCAGAAGAGATGTTTGGGTTTTTGTAGTTACTACTTTTTACTAATCATTTTAATGATTTGTATCCCCTTCAAGTAAACTTTCTCCTGTTTGAAAGCTTTTGATTGTTGCCACACTTCAGGAGGAAGTCACCAGAGAGGTGGCAAAGTTTCTGAAAATTTGTATTTGAGTATTTTTGTTTAGCAATTGGGGAAATATGCCTTAAGAAATACAAACCGTGCTCAAATCAGGGTGGTTCTGTTTTTAAACAATCAAAATTTTTCGTTCTTCAAATTCTTGTCTCATTCTTAGCATTAACTTCAGACTTTAATTTTAGCTTGCCTAAACATCTGTTGTTAGAAAACAACTCTGTTCTAGTGAAGATACTCAGCTATCAGATATGCCATATTAGTACCAAATTGACTTTATAATTAGCACTTGTAGCCTCAGTTTGTTGCATAGACTTAAACAGGTTTTTCCAAGTTGGGTGAAAAAGATGTCTGTGGAGCTCTAAAGAAATATTGGCCTTTGGGCATGTCATCTACAGATTGCTGTCCAGCTGTTCAACTCTCAAACACGAAATCTGATTATATGGGGTTTTTTTTGTTTTTTAGTTAAGTGTGAGGCTCCTACCTGAGGACACAGAGGGTACAGTAAACCCACCCATCCCTCAATTACTGCATAGAACACAAAAGCCTCTATTATTTTTTTCTCAAATTCTGCTAGAATATTTTTAAAGAAACGTCTGCTGACTTTGGTTCTATTGAAATGTGATTTTTATTTTTTGTTAAGTTGGTGTAGGTGTTGGTGCTTATGTGTTTTTATTTTAAAAAATAAGAAAAAAACCAACCCAGGCAAGCAACCTGTCCAACCCTGTATTTCTGAAAATAAATGCAAGCCTTTAAAATGAAGAAAGAATTTTTAACTCCTAGTTCCTGCTTTATTACATGAAGTCAATGACTAGAAATCTCCTGTATATTAGCAGATGCTTTCCTTCTCTTCCTTGTCATATTTGTACCAACTCTGTCTGTTCTTCTCATGCAAATCATCCGCTTTCCTTAGCAGCCTTACCCTCTTCATCTTATAACTCTTTCCTGGCTCTTTCTGACACAGTCAAAGCCTGCTTTTATTACCTTTGATCTGCTGCTGAAGGGAAATCCTTTGGCTACACTTGCCTCTGACAACCTCAGGATCCTTGTTCACGTTCAGGCTTGCTGGTGCTTGGAGTGGCCCTGCAGTCCCATCCTAGAGCTCTGCTCTAGCTTCTCTGCTGTTCTCTAGCCTCTCCGCACCCTCCCTTGGTTCTTGTCTGTACTGGGTACCCTTCACTACTTTTCACAGTACCCTGTTTTTTGAAACTGTCTCCACCTGGATCTTCTTTGCCTGCTGGAACAGTCATGTCTGTATATCTTTCCAGTTATCTTCATTGCTCTCTGGCTTCCATTGCACATCCAGTTTAGCTCCATCTGTAACTCCTTGTATTATCCTATAGCACTTCATTGTTTGTCTTGCCACCGAACATAAATTCAGCTGTGGCTCAGTTCTCTATGATCTCTCAACTCCTGACTGTCTCTTGGCTCTAAATGAAATCAAGCTTTGCCTGATGGAACTTGTTTTGATAATTATGTGTCCCACCAAGCTTCAAATGTAAAAAAAAGCCATAAATTCCTTACCCACGGTATTTTTTTTGACTCCTGTGAGTCTCACCTTTCTGACCAATGATGATCCTATTCACCTTCAAATCTTTTGTTTCCTTTAGCGGGCCATCTCCTGCAGGCACACTGTACTACTCTGGGATGATAGTGTTTAACTAAACAGCTAAAATTCACCCCACCAGGAGCACCTCATTTCACTCCTTCATTGTTCTGACCACCTTCTTGTTGGCTTTAGCCTTTCCAGTCTCACTGTCTAGGTACCCGTTTTGCGTGATGCAGTAAGAGGGAATGTGATCAGTTTTTGGTTTTGGCAGCTGATACAGCCCGACCATTTTTTTGCATCACTCCACTGCCCCCCGCTATAGCTTTAAATGTAGGTTGCTTGCCTCTGCTTTCAAGGCCCTTCAGGGCCCTACTTGTAGCCTCCTGCAGGAGAAGGTACTTGGCTCTGTCCCAAACCGGGCCACATCACGACAAGAGGTTTTTTCCCATCATGACGAGAGGTTTCCCATAATTAAGAACTACCTTAGTTTTCTCTTTTTACCTGAGAAGCTCTCTCTGGTTATGACATCCACAAAACCACCCAATTTTGGGGAACTAGTGTGCTGAGGCTGTAGTTAATTGCTATTACTATTCTCCTTTATGAGGTCAGTTGGAACTGAAGAACTTAGTAATGTTTGTCTGATGTAAGCAGCAAGGAGAAGGGCTTACCCTTTGTTCATCTGCAGAGCATCGAGCACAAAAAGGTGTTTGAGTAAAAAAAAAAAAGCCACCAACAAAACCCACATCACTAAACCTTGTCACTAAGCACCGTGTCAACCCATCTTTTGAATCTCTCCAGGGATGGTGCCTCAACCACTTCCCTGGGCAGACCATTCCAAGGCTTAATAACCCCTTCAGTGTAAAAAATTTTCCTAATATCCAGTGTGAACCTCCCCTGGCACAACTTGAGGCTGTTTCCTCTTGTCCCATCACCTGTTCCTTGGGAGCAGAGACCGACCCCCCCTGGCTACACCCTCCTTTCAGGGAGTTGGAGAGAGTGAGAAGGTCTCCCCTCAGCCTCCTCTTCTCCAGGCTGAACACCCCCAGCTCCCTCAGCCTCTCCTCATAAGACTTGTGCTCCAGACCCCTCACCAGCTCCATTGCCCTTCTCTTTTTACGGTATGAGAAGTTGTGTTTTCCACTTTCTGAAAGCTTTTGTGTTGATTTGTGGTAGAGTTGGGAGAGGAGTGTATTACAAAGGCAGACCCCGGGCTGTCGAAGACGGAGAGTACAGCCTGTGCACCTGGGTTAGAAGAAACAAGGGGTATTCTTGCACGGCGTAGTTGGAAGGAAAGTGGTACTGATGTTAGATGAGAGTTGCGTGCTGTCCCAGTAAGTGAAATAGCAGGTTTAGTCAACAAAGGGATCAGACTTGCTTCTCTTCAGCTACTTTCTGTGATGCAATACCTTTTTTGGGGGGACCTGTAGACAACAAAATGTGCTGCAGCAAAGGATGACTTAGGCTATAGGAATTTAGGGTCTGATCAGTTTTCTCTTTGTGCCAGCTTATAAGATGTTTAATGGAATTGCTGCCATAATGTGATGTTTAATACTTGATATATATATTATTCCTTATGTAGGAAATATGTGTGCTTGCTTTCTTATGTAAATTATGCTCTATGCTATGAGGAAGTGCTCCAGAAAAAGAAGTTTAGATTACTATGCTTCAAGTTTACCAAACTCTGGGGAGAATTTGGCACCTTTTTTATTGTGTATACTTCCTCTTCTCTTTCTGCTTGAATGTTAAATAAAATTTGGGAGTGAGAAATACTTACGTATTATATTACAGTTCAGTTTTTCTGTATTTCCACCTGCAGTTCTACCTGCTGTAGAACTGTAATAGTCATCATAAAATCATAGCACGGTTCTTAGTGCTCAGCAGAACCGGGTGGGTCTGCCTGCCTGCACTACTCCAGGGAAATCTTGCACTAGAATTTTTTCTTTCATGCTATTTGTCAGGTTACTTTTAGCTCATTAGTCTGTTCGTTCTTTTGTAAATATAATGAAGTAACTTGCATCTCAATAAAACACGTTAATAGTATGATAGCTTTGTCTGTTTGAATTTGACTTAGGTTTCAACTAGCATGCTGGGATTTTGTTTTTGTCTGACAGTCTTGCCATGCTCTCAAGTTAAGTATTGTTTGGGGCTTTCTCTATGATCAGGCTAGTGCAAACATTCTCCTGCCTTGGAGGGTGAAGCTGGGCTTTAGGAAAACGCTTTTTCATTTTGTTGGGATTTTTTCTATTCTCTGTATTTCACCCAGGCCTGTTGTTTCCTTCTGCATGCCTCACTTTCTTGAAGGTGGTTCTATTTTTCCTTATTTTCTGACCAAGTGCGTGGAAGACAGAGTGTGGTCTGCGTCCCTGTGGCGACGCACAATGTGTCCTTCTCCTCCTGAGGCCGGTGGGCTGCCTGGGAGGGAAACGCTCGACCCCATTGCCGTTCATGAGAAGAGGCTAGGCAAATAAGATTACAGTTTTTACCCCCTCCCCATATTTTTTTGTTAGGTGTTGTCCTCTCACTGCTTATGTCTATTTTGGAGTTTACTGATGTACCCTGTGAAACTTACTATTATATCCCTACAAAATTGAAGTGTATTTTTGTATACTAAGTTGAAAATAGCTACTTGATGATTACTCTGATAGGTAGTCAGCAAAGACAGTTTACAAATTGCATTGTTAAAAGCACAAAATTACTTTCCGTCCATTTGCTTAGAATGGAATAGAATAACTATGTTTAGTTCTGGTTTCTGTGCAGTTTGCAGGCACCCATAATTGATAAGGTGTCGTGAGAACAGCACCACTTCAGACGCCTGTTGTTTCCCAGGCTGGAACCGCAGGAGGTTTTGGGGGGCAGGGGAGGAAGCAATCTGACAGCTTGTATGTGCCTCGTGACTTCCCGTGCTTTGGGGAGAATGTTTCCAGCCTGTGTGCTCTGGAAAATGCTGCTTATCAGTAACTTCTTATGGTAGTGTTAGTACCCATAAGAACTTTGTTGGGGCTGAAGCAGAAATGATGCGGCTTGAAATGCTGTTATTGAGCAGTTTTAAGTAAAAAATACACATCTGTTAAAAATGGAGAGCGTGCTGTGGACACTGAAGCACACGTGCTCTGAAATGATTTTTGAGAGGGGCTGTCCTTGCTGCGGGACGTGGTGAGCCCTGCGCCCGCAGTTTGGCACTGCAGGCTCTCCGGCAGGACGGGGCAGCCCTCCCTGCGCCTGCTCAGACCTACCTTTCATAAAGGCTTTTTTCCCCTCTGTGCTGTAAAAGCATTAACAGCTTAAATATGTGGGCAGTGAGAGGACAGGCTGCTTTTGAATCCTATTAAGCACTGTGCTGAAGGAATTGAGATGCTGTGTTAGTCAGCTCAGTGTTTTTCTTCCCTGGCCGAGAAGAAATAGTCAAAATTCCAGAAAGAATCATAGCCAGATGTTTGTCATTGCTCTGGTTTGACTCTCCTAAATATGGCAAATAAGCTGCCTTAGGACTTATTTTTGTCTGCCCTCAGAAGAGAAAGTTAGTAATTCACTATTTGAAATTTGAAGTTATTATAGGGTTTAAAAAGAAAGTAATTGAAGCTTTGTAATTCATGTACTGTTTGATACTGCTATATATTTTTTTAAACCTGTTATTTTGTGTTTGGGGGCTTGACTTTTTTGATGCTATGTAGGAATGTGGCATTGGGTGGGGAAAGGTAAAACCGCAGCCATTTTATTGACAGACATCAGGAGGGTGTGTTTTTTTGTTTGTTTCTTTTGTGTTTTGTTTTAAGGGAAGATGTGAACTTGAATTGGATTATAAAAGGAATTTACTGCTTTACATTTCTCTGGACATTAGGTGTCCCATTAAGTGAAAAGAAAATTGAGTTATATTGCAGTAAAAGAGAAACAATCTGAATATTCCTGTATGAAAAGTCTATTATATGCACATATTGTAACTTAAAACACAGAAACCATTTAGTAAAATGGTCAACAGTCCTTGAAATATGGATGTAATAGATTGAGTTGATGAGTGTTGTATGGATGTCATACACTATAGTGAGTGTGCTTCACCACATGATGTGCATAGGTGAAAAACTTCTACTGTATTGGTTCAGAAAAGCAAGTTGAGGAACAGTAGGAGGGACACATTTATTTACTGTTGAGTTGGTGTAAAACTGAACTGGTTAAGCTCCCTTTAGTTTATCATAAGTGTACTGAGAACTTTCTGACTGTAATTGTACTGTCTGGATGAGATCTGATAAAGTAAACCACTGCATAACTTAATGGTCTTGTCATACATGCAGCAGTACAGTTCTTACACTTAATTCCTTTTGAGTGCTTTCCAAAGTAACTGATACACAACCTTGTAAAGAAGAAGCTGTTACCTGTTGGCTTCCGTACTAATTCAGATAATGTTGTCATCACTAATAAAGAAAGGAAATATTATTGCTTTCTTAAACAATCCTGCAGAATGCAGATGTTAATTTCTTTATTTTCATAATTTCATACATAATCAGGGTGATGGAGTAATGGTGAAAATCAGCTGAAATTAGTTTTATGCCATTCTATCAAAATAAGGGTAAAAATGCTGTGTTCAAAAAAAAAAAAAAGTTCTCTGGAAGACTTTTCTGGGTGTGGGTGACGTTCAAATTCAGTTCCACAGATGGATAATTCTGTAGAATATATAGAGCCTGAAAGGGGAAGAAAAAAACCCCAAGAAACAACCCACAGTCAGGTAAAGACAGCTGCAGAAACACAGTGTACTGAGGCAATTCAGAGAAATTTTAGGTTAGTGCCTACTGACAGAAGGGACTTGATACTGAGCAAGGGAGGTATCACCTGGTACCTAGCCGTGTTCAGAGAAGCAAAGCCTTGGGAATGTGCATTTAAATGACCAGGGTTGCAAAAGCATACCTGTGTGTCATCTCTTTCTCCGTGCAGCAAAACACATTTCTGGCAAGGGCAGTGCTGCCTGTTTGTGTAAGAGGGAGACTGTATAAATTGAATATATGAAAAAACCTGTGCTCTGGTGATGATACCTAGTGTAAAAGATTTACTTTTTAAGGCTGCGATGTGGGATATGGAAGGGGCAAGACCTGTCTGTCTGACAGAGCAGGCGTTCTTGAATAAAAGAAGTATAAAGAAAAAGGAAGAAAAAAAAAGTCTTGAGCTGCCAAGTAGTCTGTGTTGTGAGTTCAGAGACACTCCTGGGAGTCTTTGAACATCTGCTGCGTGTGCTGCCCTGGCCCGAGCTGTGTGGTCGAACCCCACAGGTACGAAATGCAGAGGGGAAACAGAAGTAGGGCTATCTGAATTGCAGTATATTGCTCCTTAATAATCTCTTTTCATTTGTTGTAGATCTTGTGATGCATTCTTGACACGTTTGTCGTACTGTGCTTGGGTTTTGCACACATGCTGTAATTTGGAGCGCTCTTGTGATGGTGAAAGCAAGGTTTAAAACATCACTTAAACAGTCATTTCTTGCCAGCCTCACGGCAGTGGAACAGGAGATGAAGCTGCTTAACTATTAATGTCTCCTCCTCGCTACTCAGGCAAGACACACACTGAGAGTTCAGCTGCAGGCCCACTTTCCCAGCAGCAAGATCTGGGCTGACAGGTTTGACATCTCTCCTACCTGAGCTGCTGCTCTCCTCCTCTGGCTGCCCCTGGCAGGAGGCTTGGGCACAGCGCTCGGTGGAGCCTGAGCACAAAACAGGAGCGGTGAAATACTTGCATTAGTTTGAAAATGGGGAAGAGGACTTTGCAGACACTCTGTGTTACATTTGTGTGATGTGTAGTTCAACTGAAATTGTGAAGGAAGAGCAATTATGTGCCCCTCAGCCCACTTCTGGGGCAGCCCAAAGCCAGAGGTGTAGGAAAGGCTCTTGGTGGAAAGGGGGAAGTTAACAAAGGTTTGGCCTTATCTAATCTGGCCTGTAGGTATTTATTAACCCATCACCATGGTATTGAAGCTCTGCTCAAAGTACAGTGGGGAGTGATGTTAGGACAGCTGGTACAATTTCACTTTTGCACAAAATAAAAGATAGTTTTGGCCTGTGAAAATACCTAATTTGTGTAGAGAGTCTTTCACAATCATCTTACTTCCTTAATGTTTTAAACTATTTCCTTTGGGCAGGCTTCCTCAAGCAGTGCGCCAAGCTGGGGTATGGAAAGCTCAGAGCAAGGATAATGGCTTTGAGGCAAAAGCATAAATAATGGAGAAAGATGAGCAATTTTAGTAATTTTTTTAATGTGAAATGATGCTGTGCAAGTTCCCAGAGTACCTACAGTCTAAGTGCATGAAGTGGCCAGGCACAGTAAAGGTAGTGGGTGTAGCAAAGTTGGGGGGGACGAAGGGGGGAATCGAGATCATCAGTTTCTTAGCTTTATTGTACTGTTTTATAACTTGTATGAACAAAGTAGGTGCTTAGATGTTCCTTTATGAACCTTAATTTCTTGAGGTGAAAAAAGGCTTTTTTTGAGAATGGCTATTAAAGGCACGCTGCCCATTTCGGCAGTGAGCCATTTTTATAACCAGGCACTTGTATCTGTCCTTGGTTATTTCAGCCACCAATGTGTTTACAGGCTTGACATGGTGCAGCTATCTCATGTCGCATGCTGATGAGGCTGAGCCCTTTCAAGCGTGCGCGCAATGTTTGAGGAAGGCTGTCGGTGTGGTGTTGCTCTGGCCCTTTGCAGATTATTTGAAATAGTATGTGTTGTAAAAATTGTACCAGCATCACCATTTTCTGGCGTTTGGACTGCCATGATCTTTGCCTGTGCATGGGATCAGCCACCCTAAAAGCAGCTGATTTCTGTGATACTGTCACCTGAATGTTTAATTATTAGCGAGCATCAACTCGGGTGCCAAATTGTCAAGCGGCATCATCCTGTGAAACTCTTTCCAGTGATGTGGTCCTGGGTTTTAATTTGCATGAATTTTCTCTCCAGGTAATGAAAGTGACTGAGAATTTCTGCTCAACACCCAATAATTTTTGTGTGGATCTTCCATGAGCTGTTTGTATATAGCCTTTGGGGACCATGTGTTGGTTGAATGCGTAACCGTGGTGCTGTTTTGTTTTCCTCTGAGCACAGTGTGTTTTATTTCAAGTGCTCTGGGTATATCAGCACGAGAGCACTTTCGGAACTTGGGACCATTTTTTGTCTCTACATGCTACCTACCTAAGTAGATGTTTGCCAGTCTCTTTCACGTAATTCCCTCCCTCTTGGGGATCTTTTCCCATGTCAACAAATGACTGCTTTCCTCCTTTCAGGCATCCAGCAAGTCTAGCCACTCTGGAAAAGCATGTTTGTTGGGTAGAGCTGGTTCATTTGGTAATGAAGTGCTTTAACACTGCTTGAACCTTTAAATGATCACAGGTTTTAAAGCTAACCTTAATTAAATGAGCCAGAGGGTTACATTTCTAGAATAATTTGTCTGGCTGTGGATTCTGTTAAAAAACAACAAAACGCCAACAACAGACCACCAAAAAAACCCAGACCACAACAAAACCAACCACTGAAATCCTAGAACAAAAAAACATTTGGGGGGGGTGTCTTAGAATTTTTTTTTTTTAAAAACAAAAAATGACACCCAGTATACAGTGTAATAATGTAACTTAAAATAGCTCAGAAATTTGTATTTGGTTTTGCAGCTTCCATATTTGAGTAAGCTAGATTTCAATGCCATGTGGAAATACTGTGACACACAATATTTAAAAACAGAAGTACCTTCTCAAGGTGGAAATGTACACTCTGAAATCGTGAAGAGATTATGAAGTCACGTTCAGGGTGGCGGTGTATTCCCAAGGTTTGGTCTGTGCCTGTGAAATAAGAAGTGCTATGTGGGTGTCGGTGTGGCTCTGTCGGTATGCAAGAGTGAATAAAAAAAGTACATGTATTTAAAATTCAATTTTCTTCACAAGTATTTGAAGAGAAATTGAAATGAAGCTGAAAATTTAAGTGGTATTTGGCTGAGCATGTTAAACCACAGTTTGATACGTGTGTTGTTACCAGGTACCCATTTTTGTGAGGAGTCAGGGACTGTTTTCATTTGAGGTATTTGTTCTAATCAAAATTGAAGTACTGAAAACAACAGTTATTTCTTTTCCGGTCAGTGGATTAAAAACTAGATGTGGAGCTGTAAGGTCATCTTGTTTTAGCCATGAAAACAAAAAGTTAATGAATGGTAGTCTTTGCCATCTTATATTATTTCCTTCTTTCTAATAAATGTGGTTTAAGTATACACCATGTGTTCATAAATGCAGTTTTTGTTTACATGTGTCATTAATGATAGTTGATAATAGGGAGTTTTGAAGGTGTTTTTTACGTATCATGCTGCATTTGGACAGAGATCTAACAGATTACAAAAGGGCTGTAGATAAACAGAGCTATAAACTCACTGAAATGTTTGTATCTTTCTGCTTAAGAAAGGAAATAACAAGTCTGGTGTAACTGCTATGTTTAGTTGCTGATTGCCTTTTTTTTTTTTTTTTTCTTCTTCTTTTGCCAAAAGATGAGAAATCCCTTTTTCATTAGGAAGACCACTGAAGTGCACTAAAAAAAAAAAAAAATCCATGAATGGTGAAGGAGTCTTTATTTAAATCAGTTCAATTTACTTTCATGCCTGGGCTTCTCTTTGGCTGCTCGTAGGGTGTTCCGCTTGTCCACTCGATGATGTCAAGTATAAACTACTTCTTCTCATGCAAATACACTGTTTACTGGAGGATTTGGTCTCCCAATGGTGTCAGATTGCTGTAACACAAAATTCAAGGTCAGCTGGTGTTTGCTGAAGCTGGGAGCCAGTGGCTTCTCCAGGCTCTGGCTGCACAAGAATTTCCATTCTCTACCTCTGCTTTATAACTCTCTGTTTTTTCAGACACTTGACTTTTGGGCTCATTCCCCCTCACTCCTTCCCCACCC